>NW_008340140.1:6053611-6054695 GCF_000622305.1 Nannospalax galili
CTGTTCTGACTTTTTTCTAGTTCCCTGTATCAAACTTGTAATGCTAATTACTCTTGCCTTTACTTCTCCTTCACATCTCCTATTCAAGATTCAAGGACTTTCTTTTCCCCCTACAGAGAAGAGTTAGGTAATTTGGGAGTCTTTTAGATAGACCCACTGAAGAGGTACTCCAGTTGCCTCACCCTGTGTCCCTGTTCAGCATGGAAGAAGCCAGAGTGGTCTGCGCCCTGATTCCCTATCCGCAAGCTGGGTAACCTCTTCAGAGGATGGTGTGATAGGAATAGGAGATAGGAACTGGCTAGACATGTGGGGACCTAAAGGCCCCACCTAGCATAAGTCCGAAAGGAAGTCACTGGGGGCCCGGCCTGGCTTGCTTTGAAAGTCTGAAGAATACTTCCGCACTGCTGAGGAGTGCATGATCAGCGCATGACCATCCTTAAGCTACACCCTCGGGGGGAGGGGGGATTTCCAGGTGCCTTTATAAACTCTGCAACACCTGCAGTAAATGAGTCTCTGCTTGACTAGGCTCCCCATTGCACCTGAGTGTTCCTGGTACTGGGGGCAGTGTGGGCTGGCAAATGGTGTGCTTACTCATCCCCAATCATCACTGTGCCGGGGTCGCTGGTATGAATCCCTGGCAACTGGTGCCCAGCGTGGTGCTTGAAGGAAGGTGAAAAGAAGAAAAAAAAGAAGAAAGAAAGAAAGAAAATGGATTGGGGCCAATCGGAATGTTCGGGATAAGCGAGACCCTAAATATGGGTAACGAAATTAGCCGGGGTCGCTGGTATGAATCCCTGGCAACTGGTGCCCAGCGTGGTGCTTGAAGGAAGGTGAAAAGAAGAAAAAAAAGAAAAAAAAAACGGATTGGGGCCAATCAAGAGTTCGGGGTAAGCGAGACTCGAAAGATGGGTAACGCAACTAATAAGCCTGAGGACCCGCGCTTATAGCGCTGAAAAAATTTTTTTATAAATAAAAAGTTTAAAGCCGGGCGTGATGGTGTACGCCTTTAATCCCAGCACTCAGGAGGCAGAGGCAGGCAGATCTCTCTGAGTTCAAGGCCAGCCTGGTCTACAGAGAGAGTTCC
>NW_008340140.1:6055902-6057031 GCF_000622305.1 Nannospalax galili
ACTATAAAAAGAAATCCTTATTTGTAAACATTAAGGTAACACTACAAAATACCAAAGAAATAAAAGATCCTTTTTTCACCCACTCCCTGAAATAAAAGGTCTTAAAAGCAGCTGTAGTCCATGCAATATCCATCAGGTTAGAACTGGGAATGGATATATCTGGAACATTGTACCCTTTTCTTACTGTTCATGCATGCTTGAAAATTTCCAAAATACAAAGGATTTATAAGGAGAGGCAAGTGAGAATGAAAACTGAAAACAGATTATCTACAAAGAAATAACCATTAGACTGACACATTACTTCTCTTTTTAAATTTTTGATTTATTTATTTTTATTTTATGTGTACGTTTTGCCTACATGTATTTAAGTATACCAGTAGGTACAATTCCCATGGAGGTCAGAAGAGGGCATTGGAGCCCCTGGAACTGGAGATACAGAAGGTTGTTAGCCATCATGTGGGTGCTGGGAACTGAACCCAGGTCCTCTGCAAAAGCAGCCGGTGCTCTTAACTGCTGAGCCTTCCCTCCAGCACCAATGATAGATTATTTCTTATCAACAAAACGAAATAAGAAGACAATGGAACCAGGCATGGTGGCGCATGCCTTTAATCCTAGCACTTGCGAAGCAGAGGCAGGCAGATCTTTGTAAGTTCAAGGACAGCCTGGTCTACATAGTGAGTTCCAGGACAGCTGGGCAGGGAGACCCTGTCGCAAAAAGACAGACAAAAAAGAAGACAATGGAAAAATTTCTTCGGTGTGCTAAGATAAAATATTTACCTACCCAGAACTTTATACCCAGAAAAAACATCTCCCAGAGGCCAAAGGCAGTGAGAAAAGGGTATTGTATTAAAAAATTTAAAAAGCTGAGAAAGTCTGCCAAGAACATACCTGCACTAAGGGCAATTCTGAAGTTCTTCAGAGAAAAGATACATCACAGATAATAAGGTTTAAAACACTAGAAGGAAAGGTAGTTCAAAAGGTGGTAAAGGGCTGGGAAGATGGCTCAGTCAGCTTCTCTGCCACACATACTGCCATGTAAGTACGAGAACTTGCATGTGATCTAATAACCAGGTGAGGCGGCACACACTTGTAATCCCAATGATGAGTAGGCAGAGAGAGGTGAGTCCCT
>NW_008340141.1:0-301 GCF_000622305.1 Nannospalax galili
TTTAGGTTTAAGTTAGGGTTAGGAAGAGCATTAGTGTTAGGCCTAGCATTACGCTTAGAGCTGGGGTCATGTATATGGTTAGGTTTATGTTAGGGCTAGAGTTACAATTAGTTTTACAGTTACGGCTAGGGTTAGGGTTGGGCTTTGGTTGATTTTAGGATTAGTGCAAGGTTAGGTTTTTGGATTATGGTTAGGATTATGGTAAAGATTGGTTTTAGGGTTAGGTTCATGTTTAGAATTAGGGTTAAGCTAGAGTTAAGATTAAGTCAAAGTTTAATAGTAGGTTAGGGTTAAGGTTAGG
>NW_008340142.1:0-327 GCF_000622305.1 Nannospalax galili
GTGTACAAGCAAAAGATGCCTGAACAGAAGGCAGAAGAGAAAGGCCACCGGATGGGAGCAGCCTCCCTCCACCCGGCGTCCTCCAGCAGAGGCTCTGAGCATCGCCTAACACGGGGGGCAGAGGCAGAGGAGGGCTCCACTCACTGTCCGAGGAGACAGGGGAGGCCTGCTCTGAGATCCAAGGCCACGAGATGAGACTTTCGATGCCACATAGCTCGGGATGAGCACCCAGTCCTGTGCTGTGGAGTAGCTGTTCCCTCCAAGGTGAATGTGACAATGGAACCATTTCAGCCTTGAATTACAGCAGGTTTGATGGCTCGTGACGTG
>NW_008340143.1:0-218 GCF_000622305.1 Nannospalax galili
CCTTTTCACCCAGACCAACTTAGTGCCTTCCTTGGGCTCCAAGAGCACTGAGTCTGGACCAGGCACCACCCTCACCTCTCTCTGCTTCCTGGGACTGCACCACCGGCTAACTCTCCTAACCTGCCCTCCTATCCTCAGGCCACTTGGGCCAAGTCTATCGCAGAGCGCTCCGTGCCTTGACTCCCCCAACCTCATTCACCCTTCCATCTCCCCTGCTG
>NW_008340144.1:0-487 GCF_000622305.1 Nannospalax galili
CCCTGGAATTGTAAGCTCAAATAAACTCTTCTTTCTATAAATTGCTCTTGTCAATGTGTCTATCGCAGCAACAGAAAAGTGACTAGTCCAGTAATTGGTACCAGGAGTGGGGTGTTGACTGTGAAGAACGTGAACATGTGGGGTTTTGGAAAACTGTGGAACACTTTGGAAGTTTGGCCTAGGAAAATCCTTGATTGCTGTAAGCGGAGCCTAACAGCCCATTCTAGTAGGGGCTTGGAAGAAACTGGTGCTGAGAACAATGTAGTTCCTGAGGGAAATAAGGACTTAAGCAGCACTTGGGATATTTTGGCAAACAGTCTAGATGGAGCCTGCCCTCGACCTTAATGATTGGCTGGGGCTAAGTTGAAAAGCAATGGACTAATTTGTCTGGTGGAAGAAATTTCAAGACCGCCTAAGGTAGAAATGTTGGCGTGCTTATTAATGGTGAATATTATACAGATTTATAGGGAAAAAGAGCAAATGGGGC
>NW_008340145.1:0-230 GCF_000622305.1 Nannospalax galili
CCAAGCTCTGAGTGCTACAGGTGACTTATGAGCAGGAGGTAGAGGGATTGAGCAATAGTCTCAGCTTCCTGGAAGGACAGGGAACAGGTAATGTCAGACCTCCTACAACTATGTACGCAGGTTCTAATACGTATTTCGTAGGTCAATCATTCATTCATCTCTGCCCCATCACTCATTCCTTCATTCCTCATTCCTTTCCTCTTTCTTCACAGTAGTAAACTCTGTCCGCA
>NW_008340146.1:0-457 GCF_000622305.1 Nannospalax galili
CCTTCCTTCCTTTTGATAATAGGTGGACTTCCAGGTGTAAAACCCACAGAATTTCCATTAGAGGAGCCATCTGTAAATACAAACATGGCATTTAATATATGTTTTTGATACATTTTTGATGGAAATATTATTTCTGTTTAACAAATTTGAATAATGGATTTTGAGGTACATCAATTTGATTTTCCCTGTATAATAAATCTAATCCCCAATCATCATCTTGTAACAAATAATCTAGCTGATGTTTTTTATAAGGAACAATAATGTTATGCATTTCTTTACCAAATAATTCTTTAGATCTAATTTTTTCTTTAATTATTAATTGGCTACATAAATATATATACATATATGAAGACACAATTTTAACTTGTGTATGGGGTAAATGCATATATTCCAAGATACCTTCTTTCCACAAACATGTAGTTGAGGTATATGATGTTTTTATTATTATTAAATCCCA
>NW_008340147.1:0-410 GCF_000622305.1 Nannospalax galili
ATTACAATGGAGGAGCCCAGGGTTTCAGCCATGGTGGTGGGTAAGATTATTTATTTTATTATTGACACTGGTGCATCATGGTCAGTTCTCCCTTCCTACTCCAGTAAAATTTTTCCCTCACAGATCTCCATGGTGGGGGTTGATGGGAAGCCTCACAAACCCAAATCAACAAGACTCTTAGCCTGTGTATTTTGGAAGGTGCTTTTAACTCACTCCTTCCTGGTTATGCCTGCCTGTCCAACTTCCCTACTTGGCAGAGATGTCATGCAAAAGCTCTCTCTTTCTATTTCTCTCCCATTATCCACACTCTTTCTCCTATACCCTGTACCTTCCCCTCCCCAAGGCAGATCTTTGCCCCATTCCCCCTACTGAAGTAAATCCCAAGGTCTGGGACACCTCAGCCCCAGGAC
>NW_008340148.1:0-648 GCF_000622305.1 Nannospalax galili
GTAAGATTCAGCATAAGAAAAAGAGCAAAAACAAAGCTCTTCAAACGTTCTTATTGAAGTGTCTGGGTGCACTAACTCCATGTTGGCTGGCTTCTTCAGGCAAGCCTGGACAAGCCCAGGCATGTTGTACTTCCAATTGCTACCACCCCCACCCCCGGAGCTATAGATCCAGCAAGCCCGGGCATGTAAAAGCCTTATAAGGTACAAACAGAAACTTTTGGACCCAGAGCTAACAGTCAGCACATTCCAATGCCTTAAAGACAGCCCCTATCAATAAGAATATTCCCCGTACTCAGGACATAGGACCATCCAATCATTTTGAAGGATGCCTGGCACACGTGGGCTTCTGTGAAACTTCCCTATAAAAACTTACCGTACCCTGGTTCGGGGCTTTCAGTATGGATCCACTGCATCGGTGAAATCTGAGGGCCCAAGCTTAAGCCCAAGTAAAGGCTCTTTGCTTTTGCATACTCTTCTGACTCCTTGGTGGTCACAAGATCTGGGCACAACATTTGGGGGCTCATCTTGGATCCCCAAGACCCCACAGGACCCCCAGAGCATTGGGCCTCATCCAGCCAGTGTCTTTGTCCTCTTGTTCGTGTATTGCATGCTCTTGATTTTGGGCCCATTACTGTGTTAGCCTGTTGG
>NW_008340149.1:0-248 GCF_000622305.1 Nannospalax galili
CTATTTAAAGAGGAGTGCCGGGTTACAGCAGAGCAGAACCAAACAGCCAATCCCCCAATCCCTTTTACATATGGGCAGCTGCCCGGCACCTCTGATGGCCATTCAGCTGGGGAGCATCCAGCATCCCTCCCTCCTTTGTACAGAGAGCAAGTAAAGGCCGCAGACTTTTCAGCATGGAGGAAGCTTAATGAGGGTCCGATGGAGGACCCTATAATAGGATTGAGACAAAAGCCCTCTGAGCCACTTCC
>NW_008340150.1:0-3611 GCF_000622305.1 Nannospalax galili
TTCACAGCACTGTGCCCTCTGCTTAAATGTTACAGTTTCACAGCACTGTGCTCTCTGTGTATATTTTACAGTTTCACATCACTGTGCCCTCAGTGTATATGTTAGAGTTTCACAGAACGGCACCCTCTGTGTATATGTTAGAGTTTCACAGCACTGTGCCCTCTGTGTATATATTACAGTTTCACAGCACTGTGCCCTCTGTGTCTGTTTCACCATTTCACAGCACTGTACCCTCTGTGTACATTTCACAGTTTTACAGCACTCTGCCCTCTGTGTGCATTTTACAGTTTCACAGCACTGTGCCCTCTGTATACATGTTACAGTTTCTCAGCATTGCGCCCTCTGTGTACGTTTTACAGTTTCACAGCACTGTATCCTCTGTTTACATGTTACACTTTCACAGCACTGTGCCCTCTGTGAAAATGTTACAGTTTCACAACACTGTACACTCTGTACGTTTGTTACAGTTTCACAGTACTGTGCCATCTGAGTACATGTTAGTTTCACAGCACTATGCCCTCTGAGTACCTGTTACAGTTTCACAACTCTGTGGCCTCTCCGTATATGTTACATTTCACAGCACTGTGCCCTCTGTGTATATGTTACAGTTTCACAGCACTGCACCCTCTGTGTATATGTTACACTTTCACAGCACTGTGTCCTCTGTGTCTGTTTGACCATTTCACAGCACTGTGCCCTCTGTGAGTATTTTAGAGTTTCACAGCACTGTGCCCTCTTTGTACATTTTAGAGTTTCACAGCTCTGTACCCTCTGTGTACATGTTACAGTTTCATAGCACTGTGACCTCTGTGTACATTTTACAGTTTCACACCACTGTGCTCTCTGAGTACATGTCACAGTTTCACAGCACTGTGCCCTCTGTATGCAGGTTAAAGTTTCACAACACTGTACCCTCTGTATTCATGTTACAGTTTCACAGCACTGTGCCCTCTGTGTAAACTTTAAAGTTTCACAGCACTCTGCCCTCTGTATACATGTAACAGCTTCACAGCACTGTGGCCTCTGTGTACATGTTACAGTTTTACACCACGGTACCCTCTGTATGTTTGTTACAGTTTCACAGCACTGTGCCCTCTGCGGACATGTTACAGTTTCACAGCACTGTTCCCTCTGTATACATGTTACAGTTTCACAGCACTGTGCCCTCTGTGTCTGTGTTACAGTTTCACAGCACTGTGCGCTCTGTTTACATGTTACAATTTCACAGCACTGTGCACTCTGTGTACATGTTACAGTTTCACAGCACTGTGCCCTCTGTGTCTGTGTTACAGTTTCACAGCACTGTGTCCTCTGTGTCTTTGTTACAGTTTCACAGCACTGTACACTCTGTATGCATGTTACAGTCTCACAGCACTGTACCCTCTGTACGTTTGTTACAGATTCACAGGACTGTGCCCTCTGAGTACATGTTACAGTTTCACAGCCCTGTGCGCTCTGTATACATCTTACAGTTTCACAACACTGTGCCCTCTGCTTAAATGTTACAGTTTCACAGCACTGTGCCCTCTGTGTACATTTTACAGTTTCACAGCACTGTGCCCTCTGGGTACATGTTACAGTTTCACAGCCCTGTGCCCTCTGTGTACCTCTTACACTTTCACAGCACTGTGCCTTCTGTGTACATTTTACAGTTTTACAGCACTGTGCCCTCTGTATATATGTTACAGTTTCACAGCATTGTGCCCTCTGTATACATGTTACAATTTCACAGAACTGTGCCCTCTGATTACATGTTACAGTTTCACAGCACTGTGCCATCTGTGTATATTTTACTGTTCCACAGCACTGTGCCTTCTGTGTTCATGTTACAGTTTCACAGTACTGTGCCATCTGTGTACATTTTACACTTTCACAGCACTGCGCCCTCTGTGTACATTATACAGTTTCACAGCTATGTACACTCTGTACGTTTGCTGCAGTTTCACAGGACTGTACCCTCTGAGTACATGTTACAGTTTTATAGCACTGTGCCCTCCGTGTCTGTGTTACAGTTTCACAGCACTGTGTCCTCTGTGTCTTTGTTACAGTTTCACAGGACTCTACCCTCTGTTTGCATGTTACAGTTTCACAGCACTGTGCCCTCTGTGTCTGTGTTATAGTTTCACAGCACTGTGCCCTCTGAGTACATGTGACAGTTTCACAGCACTGTACCCTCTGTATGCATGTTACAGTTTCACAGCACTGTGCCCTCTGTGTCTGTGTTACAGTTTCACAGCACTGTGCCCTCTGTTTACATATTACTCTTCTGTGTCTGTGTTACAGTTCACAGCACTGTACCCTCTGTGTACATGTTACCATTTCACAGCACTGTGGCCTCTTTGTCTGTGTTACAGTTTCACAGCACTGTATCTTCTTTGTACATGTAACAGTTTCAGAGAACTGCACCCTCTGTGTATATGTTACAGTTTCACAGCACTGTGCCCTCTGTATACATGTTACAATTTCACAGAACTGTGCCCTCTGATTACATGTTACAGTTTCACAGCACTGTGCCCTCTGTATACATGTTACAGTTTCACAGCACTGTGCCATCTGTGTATATTTTACTGTTCCACAGCACTGTGCCTTCTGTGTTCATGTTACAGTTTCACAGTACTGTGCCCTCTGTATACATGTTACAGTTTCAGAGCATTGTGCTCTCTGTGTACGTTTTACAGTTTCACAGCACTGTATCCTCTGTTTATATGTTACACTTTCACAGTACTGTGCATTTTGTACATGTTACAGTTTCAGAGCACTGTGCCCTCTGTATACATGTTACAGTTTCACATCACTGTTCCCTCTGTGTACATGTTACAGTTTCACAGCACTGTGCCCTCTGTGTACATGTTACAGTTTCAGAGCACTGTGCCCTCTGTATACATGTTACAGTTTCACATCACTGTTCCCTCTGCTTACATGTTACAGTTTCACAGCACTGTGCCCTTTGTGTCTTTGTTACACTTTCACAACACTGTGCCCTCTGTGTATATGATACAGTTTCACAACAGTGTGCCGTCTGTGTCTGTGTTACAGTTTTACAGCACTGTACCCTCTGTGTACATGTAACGGTTTTACATCACTGTACCCTCTGTGTACATGTTAGAGTTTCATTGCACTGTGCCCTCTGTGTCTGTGTTACAGTTTCACAGCACTGTGCCCTCTGTGTCTTTGTTACAGTTTCACAGCACTGTGCCCTCTGTATGCATGTTACAGTTTCACAGTACTGTGCCCTCCTTGTCTGTGTTACAGTTTCACAGCACGGTGACCTCTGTGTACATGTTATAGTTTCACAGCAGTGTGCCCTCTGTGTATATGTTACAATTTTACAGAACTGCACCCTCTGTGTATATGTTACAGTTTCACAGCACTGTACCCTCTGTGTACTTTTCACAGTTTTACAGCTCTGTGCCCTCTCTGTGCATTTTAGAGTTTCACAGCACTGTGCCCTCTGAGTACCTGTGACAGTTTCACAGCACTGTGACCTCTGTGTACAATTTAGAGTTTCACACCACTGTGCCCTCTGAGTACATGTGACAGTTTCACAGCACTGTGCCCTCTGGGTACATGTTACAATTTCACAGCACTGTGCCCTCTGTGTCTGTGTTACA
>NW_008340150.1:3958-4492 GCF_000622305.1 Nannospalax galili
TGTACATATTACAGTTTCACAGCACTGTACCCTCTGTGTACATGTTACAGTTTCACAGCACTGTGCCCTCTGTGTCTATGTTACAGTTTCACAGCACTGTGCCCTCTGTCTACATGTTATAGTTTCACAGCACTGTGCCTTCCGTGTTCCTGTTACTGTTTCACAGCACTGTGCTGTCTGAGTGTGTGTTACATTTTCACAGCACTGTGCCCTCTGTATCTCTGTTGCAGTTTTACAACACTGTGCCCTCTGTATACATATTACAGTTTCACAGCACTGTACCCTCTGTGTACTTGTTACAGTTTGACAGCACTGTACCCTCTGGGTACATTTTACAATTTCACAGCATTGTACCCTCTGTGTACAGGTTACAGTTCAAAAGCACTGTTCCCTCTGTGTACATATAACAGTTTTATAGCACTGTACCCTCTGTGTCTGTGTTACAGTTTCACAGAATTATAACCTCTATTAACATGTTACGGTTTCACAGCACTGTACCCTCTGTGTACATGTTACAGTTTCACAGCACTGTGC
>NW_008340150.1:4618-5720 GCF_000622305.1 Nannospalax galili
CCCTGTGCCCTCTGTGTCTGTGTTAGAGATGCACAGCACT
Organism: Nannospalax galili; assembly: GCF_000622305.1. Taxonomy (NCBI): domain Eukaryota; kingdom Metazoa; phylum Chordata; class Mammalia; order Rodentia; family Spalacidae; genus Nannospalax; species Nannospalax galili. The sequence goes on from NW_008340150.1 coordinate 4,659, forward strand.
GTGCCCTCTGTATACATGTTAAAGTTTCATAGCACTTTGCCCTTTGTGTCTGCATGACAGTTTCACAGCTCTGTGCCCTCTGTGTCTGTGTTATAGTTTCACAGCACTGTGCCCTCTGTATGCATGTTGCAGTTTCACAGCACTGTGCCCTCTGTGTATATGTTACAGATTCACAGCACTGTGACTCTGATATCATGTTACAGTTTCACAGCACTGTGCCATCTGTGTACATGTTACAGTTTCACAGCACTGTGCCCTCAGTGTTCATGTTATAGTTTCACAGCACTGTGCCCTCTGTGTCTGTGTTACTGTTTCACAGCACTGTGCCCTCATTATCTGTGTTACAGTTTCACAGCACTGTACCCTCTGTGTACATGTTACAGTTTCACAGCGCTGTGCCCTCTGTGTACATGTTACAGTTTTTAGCTCTGTACCCTCTGTGTACATGTTACGGTTTCACAGCACTGTACCCTCTGGGTACATGTGACATTTTCACAGCACTGTTTACTCTGTGTCTGTGTTACAGTTTCACAGCACTGTACCCTCTGTGTACATGTTACAGTTTCACAGCACTGTGACCTCTCTGTATATGTGACAGTACTGTACCCTCTGTGTACATGTTATAGTTTAACACCACTGTGCCCTCTGTGTCTGTGTTTCAGTTTCACAGCACTCTCCCCTCTGTGTCTGTGTTACAGTATCACAGCACTGTGCCATCTGAGTTTGCGTTACAGTTTCACAGCACTGTTCCCTCTGTGTCTGTGTTACTGTTTCACAGCACTGTGCCCTCTGTATACATGTTACAGTTTCACATCACTGTACACTCTCTGTACATGTTACAGTTTCACAGCACTGTGCCCTCTTTGTACATGTTACATTTTCACAGCACTGTGCCCTCTGTGTATATGTTACAGTTTCACTGCGCTGTACCCTCTGTGAATATGTTAAAGTTTCACAGCACTGTGCCCTCTGTGTCTCTGTTACAGTTTCACTGCACTGTACCCTCTGTGAACATGTTAAAGTTTCACAGCACTGTGCCCTCTGTTTACATTTTACAGTTTC
>NW_008340151.1:0-265 GCF_000622305.1 Nannospalax galili
CAACATGGTTTCTGATACTAAAATATATAAATTAATTTTAAGTACCTCTCTGCCTATCTCTCTCTGTCTCTATCTCACCACCACCCTTCTGGGCTCTACTAAACCTCTACTAAACCACTGCCCTTCTGGGGCTCATCTTCCCTCAGCCTCTACTAAACCTCGGGATCAACATGTGCCACAAGCTTCCCTCCCTTCTGGCTCACTGTGTTTTTCCCATGTTTCTCCCATCCCATTCCTTGTACTTTGTCTCCATCTACTGGTTGGT
>NW_008340152.1:0-506 GCF_000622305.1 Nannospalax galili
AAGCCATCTCTCCAGCCCCTTAATTTCTCTTTTAAGAGAGGCTTTTGGCCAGGTGTCATGGCGCACGCCTTTAATCCCAGCAGTTGGGAGGCAGAGGCAGGTGGATCTTTGTGAGTTCGAGGCTAGCCTGGTCTACATACTGAGTTCAGGACAGCTGGGGCCACAGGGAGACCCTGTCTCAAAAAGACCAAAAAAAGAAAAAGAAAAAGAAAAAAAAGAGAAGCTTTTTAGATAGGTGTGATGGTGCACGCCTTTAATAATAGCACTCAGGAGGTAGAGGCAGGTGGAGCTCAGATCCAGGCCAGACTGGTCTAGATAGCAAGCTCCAGGCCAGCTGGAACTACAGGGAGACCTTGTGTCAAAAAAACCAAATAAAAATAAATAAATAAATAATTTTTGGGGGAGATCAACTTCAGGTCACTTCTTCCTCTTTGCGATAGAAGGTAATTGTCATATCTTTAATACCAACGAGGCACAGAGTCCACCCCGGCAGACCCTGGAAGCCC
>NW_008340153.1:0-966 GCF_000622305.1 Nannospalax galili
AGGAATAGAGTGGAGGACCCAGATTTAAGTCCATGCAGTTACAGTTACTTGTTTTTTTACTAAGGTGCCCCAAACACACCTTGAAAAAAAGACAGCATTTACAGTATATGGTGCTGGTCAAACTGGATAGCTATATGTAGGAGAATAAAATTAGATATCTATATGTCACCATGATCAAGATTCAATTCCAAGTAGATCAAGGACTTCCACATAAGACCTGATACCATGAAACTGACAGAGGGTAGTGTTGTGAATGCAGTGGAACCTAAAGTCACAGGAACAGAATTTCTGAAAAAGTGCAGGCATTAAGTTCAGCAATCGACAAATAGGACCTCATGAAACTAAAAAGCTCCTATACAGAAGACTGAATCATACTTTGAATGAAGAGGCAACCTATCGAATGGGAAGAAACTTTGTGAGCTAAACTTCTGACAGAGGGTTAATATCTAGAATAAACAAACAACTAAAAAATTCATAATAATAAACCACCTAATTAAAACTTGGGGCAAGGAGCTTTGCAGAGTGTTCTCAAAAGATGAAACTCAAAAGAATAAGGAATATGTTTATTGCTCTTAGTATGGTAGTGACACTTTCATCTTGTGGGGGATCAACAGCTGTTTAATTGGAATTAAGGTCCACTCAACGGGAGGGAACTCATGTGAAGTAGTATAACCATGGTCAAATATATGGCTGGAGATGTCATAGATCCTAGAGAAAAAAAAACTACTTACGCCATATCTATAGGACAACATAATTTCTTACTTTATTCTAAATATGCATCCTTATATTTACAGACAAATATACCTCTTGCCCATCATCAAAGAAGATCCTTTGTGCAACAGATGGCAACTACTGTGAATTCCAGAACTGGTCGATATGGAGAATAAGTATGAGACAATTAATCTTAAATGACACATCTTCAATGCAAACTTTGCACTTAGGAATAATGGATCCCTTAACTCTCAC
>NW_008340153.1:2288-2801 GCF_000622305.1 Nannospalax galili
GTTGAAATTATGAATTTCACAGGTAAATGGATAGAACTGGAAACAACCATCCTGAGTCAGGTAACCCAGACCCAGAAAAATGAATATTTTATATTCTCGTTCATAATTGGATGCTAGCTTTAAATCTTTAGGTAGGTGTGTTTCAATTGGAAAATCCATAGAGTTCAGGAAACTAGTAAGGGTCCATGGGGGGAGGCTTCTTGGAAGGGGACAGAGAATACAGTTTTATAAATGGGGAAAGGGGAGCAATGGAATATGAAGAGTTAAATAGGGTCGGGAATGGTAGGGAAGGTTAGAAAAGGAATTAACTTGGGGATAACTAACACTAATGGCCTTTTGAAAAAGTCAAATGGAAATTTATCACTATAGAAGCTTCTTAAAGTATTTACATATGCAATATAAAATGATTTCAATGGCGTCACCCCATAACAGGGCCCAGTTCCCCACAGACACCATATATTTACAAATAAAAATCCCAATACTAGGAATAGGCTTCATTTTGGGGAAATTTTG
>NW_008340154.1:0-486 GCF_000622305.1 Nannospalax galili
TTCCCTGTCTAGAACTTGTAATGCTAATTACTCTTCCCTTTACTTCTTCACGCCTCCTATTTATGATCAAAGACTTTCTTTTCCTCCTTAAGAGTTATGAAATTTGGAAGTCTTTTAGATAGACCCACTGAAGGGGTACTCTAATAGTCTCACCCTGTGTCCCCGTTCAGCATGGAAGAAGCCAGAGCTGTCTGTGTCCCTGTTCCCTATTGGCAATTTGGGTAACCTCTTCAGAGGATGGTGTGATCAGAATAGGAGGTAGGAATTGGCTAGGCAGTTAGAGTAAAAAGACCCCAAAGGAAAGTAGCCAGTTTCTTAGCTAAAACTCCAAACGACCTTAGGCCTCTTAGCAACCTACTCTGTTCCAAGTGCCCAACAAGTAGAAAATATTTGGGACCTTTTTTCTAATCCTTGAAAGGTTTTAGGGCTATCTCCTCAGAAGGGGCAATGTTAGAGTAGCCAAAAGCCCCATTAAGGAAATAAATA
>NW_008340155.1:0-217 GCF_000622305.1 Nannospalax galili
CTGTACAGTTTTCCATTCGTTCCCTTTCCAAATTCTCCTACCTATACAAAGGTTTTCAATATAATCGTTATGTTTTAAAGAAAGCACTTTTGATAATTTTTTAATTCTCAATAAAATACTTTCAAACTGATTTCAACAACACATCAAAATGGTCATCTACTATGACCATGTTGTTTTTATTTCACAGATGTAGGCTTGGTTCATTGGCTCAACATAT
>NW_008340156.1:0-740 GCF_000622305.1 Nannospalax galili
AGCTTTAGGTGTTTTCTGGTTGAGTCTTTATAGTCTTTCATGTTCATAATCATGTTATATGGAAACACGGGTAATTTGACTTCTTCCTTTGCAATTTGTATCCCTTTATCTCCCTCATTTGTTTTACTGATCTAGCTAAAACATCAAGCAATATATTGAACAGAAATTAAGAGAGTATACAACCTTTTTTGTTCCTGATTTTAGTAGAAATGCTTTCAGGTTTTCTTCAGTTAGTATGATGTTAGCTGTGTGCTTGTTGTATATTATCTGTATTATGTCTTCTATATCCTTGGATTCTCCGTGACTTTTATCAGATGACTTTTATCATGATTGGATTTTGGATATTATCCAAGGCCTTTTCTGCAATTAATGATATGATCATTTTGTTTTAGTCCTTGAGTCTGATTATGTGGTAGATTACATTTATTGATTTATACATGTTAAATCATCCATGCATCTTTAGGATGAAACCTACTTGATTGTGGTAAATAATCTTTTTGAGGTGGTCTTGCATTCAGTTTGCAAGGGTTTTCTTGATAATTTTTGCATCGATATTCATCAGAGTAATTTTCCTTTTTGTTTGGTGTTTCGTTCTGGTATCAGGTTAATAATGGTTTCATAAAAATGATTTGAAAGTGTTCCTTCCTCTTCTATCTTGCAGAATTTGATGGATAAGGAAAATTTTTCTTTTGTGAAAATCTGGCAGAATTATTCACTGTATCTATGATGTCCTGGGATTT
>NW_008340157.1:0-235 GCF_000622305.1 Nannospalax galili
TGGATACTTAAATGTGTATGTTCTGTGCAAGTTTTATCTGTTGATTGAAAAGTAAACAAAAAGAAACGAAGGACAAAATGTTGGGTGGTTCGGCAAAAGGGATGAATTCCCCCCCCCTTGAGGGAGGCATAGGGAATATTATTGTGGAAGTAGAACTTATCAGATGCTAAAGGATTTTGAAATATGATAATAATTAAGAACTCCAAGAATGGGGAAGTAAACAAGAATATTCCCC
>NW_008340158.1:0-407 GCF_000622305.1 Nannospalax galili
TACTTTGGTCCAGGCTCTTCTGGCTTTCATAGTTTGCACTGACAAGTCAGTATTGGCTCTTTGTTCTGTATGTTTAGTGTTTTTACTATGATGTGCCATGGAGCGTTTCTTTTCTGGTCCTATCTGTTTGGTGTTCTATAGGCTTCTTGTATTTGAATGGGCATGTCTTTATTTAATTTTGGAACATTTTCTTCCACAATTCTGTTGAAGATCTGGTCCATGCCATTATCTTGGGATTCGTCTCCTTCCTGTATGCCTATGATTCGTAAGTTTGGTTTTTTTATGGTGTCACACAATTCCTGCATAGTCCTTTCTTGTGATTTCTTAAAATTTTCATAATCTTTGCTTGAGTGGTTTACTTCATCCACTTTATCTTCCAATCTTGATACTCTGTTTTCCATTTCATT
>NW_008340159.1:0-745 GCF_000622305.1 Nannospalax galili
TAATTTAAATAAACCCACAAAGCAAGTAAGATATAAGCAATATTTCAAATCACCCAGGTTAAAAACAAAATCCCAGGACATCATAGATACAGTGAATAATTCTGCCAGATTTTCAAAAAAGAACAAATTTCAATACCCATCAAATTCTGAAAGATAGAAGAGGAAGGAACACTTTCCAATCATTTTTATGAAACCACTATTAACCTGATACCAAAACCAAACACCAAACAGAAAGGAAAATTACTGTGCTTTTACTCTGATGAATATCGATGCAAAAATTATCAAGAAAACCCTTGCAAGATCACATCAAAAAGATTATTTACCACAATCAAGTAGGTTTCATCCCAAAGATGCATGGATGATTCAACATGTATAAATCAATAAATGTAATATACCCCATAATCAGACTCAAGGACTAAAACAAAATGATCATCTCATTAATTGCAGAAAAGGCCTTTGATAATATCCAACATCCAATCATGTTAAAAGTCATGGAGAATCCAAGGATACAGAGGACATAATTCAAAAGAATACAGACAATATACAGCAAGAGCACAGGTAACATCATACTAAATGAAGAAAACCTCAAAGCATAACTACTAAAATCAGGAACAAAAAATGTTGAATATTCTCTTAATTTCTATTCAATATATTGCCTGATATTTTAGCTAGATCAGTAAAACAAATGAGGGATATAAAGGGATACAAATTGCAAAGGAAGAAGTCAAATTACCCCTGTTTGCAT
>NW_008340160.1:0-1426 GCF_000622305.1 Nannospalax galili
TCACAATTGGGCTTGTTGAGGGTTGTGCTCATTCATTAAAGGAGGGCCAAGAAGGGTCACTGGGCCCTTACTGGAGTACCCAGCCACTCTTTTCAGGCACCTATATGTAATTTGACCCTAATCACACATGGCCTCCTGGATTTGGAGAGGGCTATACAATCTGCGGAAGGCTAGGAAGAGAAGGCAATGACCCATGCTGGTAAAGGCTATCCAGTGTGTATATCCTCAGGTCATACATACACCTCAGCAACCCCTGTTATCTTGGTAAGAAAGCTCAATAAATTCAATGGTACCCCAGTAAAACTTGATACTAGAACCGTAAAAGGGAATAAGCATTGTTTAGCATCCCAAGGAAAAGAAGTTTCACAACCAAAAATTTTATTAATGCTATTATGTCTCATAATTATATTTTTCAAAAGAAAATGAGAATGTAAAAGATGTTAAAAGGATATGGGAATGGAGATATTTTCCAAAATAGACAGAAAAAATGAAAAAGCCTAAGGAAGTAATGAAGGTCTGTTTAGGTTTGCTATATATGAAGGATGAGACAAAAATAATATACACATAATGTTAAATTTTCTGTGGTCATAGTTTAGTCAACTAGTTTAAGGAACAAAATATAAATCTAGTCAATGTTTATCTGAGAATATTTGGTTCTTTACCCAAGCCTTATCTACATAGCACATGATAATTAAAAGTATCAGACTTGTGTAACTAAACTTATTGGATGTTTTACAGCCATACTTTAAGGCCTATACTAATGTGGTCAGAGGGACTTAAAGGACAGTTTTTGCCCCTTACCTTCCAAGGTCAACCAAGTTCTAGAGGACTATGGAACATCTCTCAAAATGTTCTATAAATGTGGTGAGTCACCTGTCCTCTTGTTCAGGCAGGACATGGAGACCCCACGAGACAGACTTGAACCAGTGTCCAGTCTACAAAGAGGAGGGTCAACTTAAAGGAAACATCTCATTCATGCTTCCAATTGAAGTCAGACATGGTAGAACAGGACCTTTGACTTATCTTCACATAGATGGAACTGGTAAAAGAAAGGAGCCAGGAGCTCCTCCCAAGCACATGTGACCCCTAAGGAAGAGATCCTCAAATGACTTTAAGTGTAAAAATAAATTGACTTAATTTGGGCCAACTGTATGGTCTTAAACACCCAAAACGAAAGTATAACCAAGGAGTAAAGTCATCAGTATACTTCTTTAAGAGTTCAAGGGAACCAGACATTAGGCTTAAGTCTATATAAAAAGTTATTTAGACAATTATTTCTCATTGATGATTTTGTTCCTAACCAGAAAGTGCTGCTCAGATGTAAGACTTCAAATCTTGGTCTCCAATAATGTAGTGCCCACCTGTAGCTAAGGGAGATAACCAGCTATTGTTCTAAAATGATGGATAAATTTGTTTTCTCCCCCTA
>NW_008340160.1:2142-2900 GCF_000622305.1 Nannospalax galili
GGGAGGGAGTGGGCATGGATTTATCGAAACACCGTATATGCATGTATGAAATTCTCAAAGGTTTTGCAAAAGTTAAAAAAAAAAAAGGCATCCTTTCGCTGTCAGAAAAAAACTGCACAGAGCCTATGGATTTCATGTAAAGATCAGCTACATTAAATGTGGTTAATGATAACCCTAGGACTGATATGATCCAAATTGTAACCCTCACCCTACAGCTATTTCATTTGGTTGCTTTCTAAGTGTAAATCAGGTTCTATTTATGGTAGAAAATATTTGGAACAAAATACAAAGGGACTATCTTCCTCCTTGATACTAAAGTGTCTAATGGTGAAGCAGAAATGTTTCTATCGGGTCTTGGACAAAACCCTAGTGGCTTGGACGACGTGCCATGGGAAAACTAGAGGGTGGTCAGGTACTTTCGTTTTGTCTGTGTATCCTCATTCTTGTACATAGTAGAGACCTGGTGGACATAGGTCAGGTCCATGTATGCATGTGCAAAGAATCGATCCACAATTAGGAACAACACTGTACCAACGGAGACCTATCAGCAAACCAAAATTCCTAACTTCCAGTGACAATTCCCATTTTCCTATTGCCCTTGCTGTGGAAAATGGGGGGGGGGGAATTAGGAGAAGGCGGAGGAAGAAGGAGAATGCCTCAGTTCTTCAGTTCACCATCAATTACTGGTCAGCCTCGCGGTACAAGCATCCGAAAACACTCAGTAAACGGCACAGCTACTTCTTCCGGAGCCATGCCGG
>NW_008340161.1:0-891 GCF_000622305.1 Nannospalax galili
ACTACTGCTACTAATACAACTTCTTTCAATGAAGAATCATTACGTGAACCCTAGCTTGAATGTCTATTTTGAGGTTTATAATTCATTTCTATGTACTCACAAGCTGTTAATCACTGTTGCAAAACACCTGACAGAAACAATGGTGAGGTGGAAAGAATTATTTTGACTAGTGATTTCTGAAGTTTCAGTTTCTGATTGACGAACTGTGCCTTGACCACCACCCAAGGAAGAATATTATTACAGTGGGAGCATGGGCTACAGGAAGCTTCTCATTTTATGGCAGTGAGGAGGGAAAATTTAGAGAAAGACCAGTGTCAAACTTCTAACTAGAACTAACCTCCTAATTATGCATTAAGCTGTGGGCTGATACTTGGTAGCCCATTGATGAAGCTCATGCCCTCATGTTTCAATAACCTCTTAATTCCATTATGATCTTGGTTGACTATTTCATCACTGGGACCTTTTTGGGGGACAATTCATGCTTAAAAGATGACAGATGTTTATGTGTTTAGCTGGCCTTCACCAAGGGAAGAAAACGCCTTTAACTGCATAAACCTTTCATTGAATTAAAATACGTCATAGATTAGCGACAAAGAGAAAGCACTAGATACACATAAGACTGGGTGTAATTCTGAGTTTTGTCTCTTGCTAGGTGTGTGAGACATCTTTTCCAACTCTCTGTCCTGCCTATTTACATATAGTTTAGGGAAAATGTGGTTCTCAAAGAAGGCTAGAAATTATTGGCATCTCTATGCAGAGTGCAAGTGACTGACATTCCAGATTGAGCAAGCTTCCCAGGAGTCAAATTTAGCCACATGTAATAAATGAATCCATCTAAGGGAAAGAGGAGGGAGAGAGAGAGAGAGGGAGAGAGAGAGAGAGAGAGAGAGA
>NW_008340162.1:0-475 GCF_000622305.1 Nannospalax galili
TATGTGTCTGTAAGTGTAAGTGTGTATGTGTGTATGTGTGTGTATGTGTCTGTATGTGTGTGTGTATTTGTGTATGTATGTATGTGTGTGTATTTGTGTGTATATTTGTGTATGTGTGTGTATGTGTGTATATGTGTGTATGTATGTGTTTATTTGTGTATATGTGTGTATGTGTGTGTGTGTATGTGTAAGTATGTATGTGTGTATGTATGGGTGTGTCTATGTGTGTATGTGTATGTATATGTGTGTATGTGTCTGTAAGTGTATGTTTGTGTATATGTGTGTATGTGTGTGTATATGTATGTGTGTGTGTATGTGTGCATGTGTATGTATGTATGTATGTATGTGTTTGTATGTGTGTGTATATGTGTGTGTATATATGTGTGTGTGTGTGAATGTGTGTGTATGTGTATGTGTGTGTATTTGTGTATATATGTGTAATATGTGTGTGAGTATGTCCTTGTGTATGTGTGTA
>NW_008340163.1:0-5482 GCF_000622305.1 Nannospalax galili
AGGGACATTTGGTAAAAGGGCAACAACTCAGACTGCTACTCAGACAAGGGTGTAATGGCAACTAAGAAACCAAACTAACAGCCAAGTGCTTCAGCTACTCATTTAAGGTTAAAGCCTTACTGAGGAGGGTGGCAGGGAGGCAGAGAGTACTAATCACACTTTGTATTTAAGTTCATTTCCCTAAACTGCACTGTTTCTTATTTGGGACAAGTGAAAAGGAACATTAGCTTTTCTAGGCTAAATTTCTAATTGTACTAATTTTGGATATGTCTGATTTATAAACCCTGATTACCAAAATTCCCATCAGAACTTTCAACATCCAAATTTTGAAGATCAACACCACAGTTTTCCTTGTGGTGTTACTAGCCAAAACTGTGCTGATGGAAGATGGCATACCAAGATAGCTCAACTAAATTTTCATCTCTATGGCTGCAACATTCCATGGATATGCTTAAGATCTTAATAAAAGCTAATAAAGAACACTTTCTATGTGTCAGTCCATGACCTAAGAATTTACTATATTAAACTCATTTGTCTGCAAAAGAGTAAGTAGATACTATGCACTCACTCAATTCACTCAGTCAGCACATTTGCCAAGCATTGTTCTAGGCCATGGAGTAGTGGAAAATCATCTGACTTAATGGAGTTTTATAAATAGAAAAAGATGGACAAATCAGCTAGGTAAAATACTGAGTGTGTTATATGGGGATTAGTGTTATAGAGAAAAAAGTGAAATAGATGAGAAGGATGTGGGAGGCAGGAGAAAGTTTTTTTCGGGGTAGTCAGAGGCAGCTGCATGGAAGCAGGAAGTGAAGATAGGCTGAAAGTGAAGAAATCAGCTATGCAAAAACATGAAAGCAGATTTTCAAGGATTAGGAACAGCAGTTGGTACTGAAGCAGTTAAGGGAAATAACAAGGTGAGGTGACTGGGGCAGAGTGGCCACAGGGAGTCAGAGACGATACAATGTCAGAGAAATAATGGACAGCCCATCAGCCAGGTTCTACCAGGACACTGAAAAGATACTGACTTTTATTTTACTTGAGATGAGAAGCCATTGGACGGTTTTATGCACAGAAATATGGCCTAAGTTATCATTTCGGCTGTCTCGTTTTAGCTAATGTGTCCACAATATGCTCCAGACATAAAAGAGGAAACAGCTAAAAACAATTAGGAAACCGCTGCAATAATCCAGAGGGGAGCTGATGATGACTTGGCCTGGGATGGCAGGAAAGTGATACAAAGTAGTCAGATTCTGGGTATATTTCTATATTTTATAGAGTCAGTAAGACTTGCTGTTTTATGTATAAGAAAATGAAAGTGGCTGAAGCTGATTCTAAAGCTTTTTGCCCTTGAGCAACTAGAAGAAAGAAATCCATTCATCTATATGAAGCAAGACGAAGTTCAGGAGCTCAGTTTCATACACATTAAATCTCAGTTGCCTATTAGATACACAAGTGTATATGTTCAAATAGGCAGATCAATAAATGTATGTTATAAATGTGGGAATCATTAGCATATAGGTGATACTTAAATCTTAAGAATGAATATGACCCTAGTGGAGTGAGAGCAGATAAAGAATAAAAAGTCTTGGGGGCTGTAGAGATGGCTCAGCAGTTAAGAGCACTGACTACTTTTGCAAAGGACCTGGGTTCGATTCCCAGTACACATGGTAGCTCACAACCCCCCGTAATTCCAGTTCCAGGGGATCTGATGCCCTCTTCTGTCTGACCTCCTCAGACATTGCATGACACATGTGCACTTACACACATGCAGGCAATATACTCATACACATAAAATAAAATATTTTTTTAAAAAAAAGAATAAAAGGTCTGAGCAGGGGATATAGTTCAGTGACAGAATGTTTTCCTAGTATGCACAAGGTCCTGGGGGTTAATGGAAAGTAGTCCAGACTGAGGCCTGGGGTACAACATAACAAGTCAAGGAAATGAACAAAATCAGCAAAGGTATAACAGAGAAGAAAATCCAGGAGCATGTGGTGAAGAAAGTGTTCCAGGGGGAAGGGAAAAAAATCATATGTGCCCAGTGTTGGTGACAGATCCAATAGGTTAAGGCCTGGAAATGATCACTAAATGTAACAAAGGAGGGCTGGCCATTAATAACTTCATAAGAGCAGTTTCAATGTCGTGGTTAAGAATAAGGGCTAGACTAGAATCAGTTCAAGAAGAAGAGGGGGAAAAAATTGAAGATAATATATATGAAAATGCACTTAACTATTCTGAGGAGTTTTGTGGGGAAACAAGCAAGCTAGTGCAAGTGCTAGTGACCTAAACAACATGACCTGAAGGGCATTTGTAAAAAAGAGAAAAATACTCATTAATGGGAAATAGCCAGACAAAAGGGAAAATTTAATAATGCATAAAAAGAAGGGAGAATTGTTGGAATAGTATACAGTGAGACAGTTCAGCCTTCTTTAGAAGCAAAGGTCACTTTCCCAAAACAACAGACAAGAAGTCACAGTATATAACCACAGACATACATAAGGGGACAGATACGACAGATGAGGAAACAGTAACAGACTTTCCCAAGATCACAGAATCTGGACTTTACCAGGCCAAAGAAGTGAAAAGGCATCAAGATCACAGAAGCTTGGTTCAAACAAATCCTATCACATCTTTTTAGGTAAAATGTAAGCAAAAGATACAGGTTTAACCAAATACTGCAAAGAACTTGGATTGTTAATGGGAATTCTTCCTCTATTCTCTATTTCCTTCCAATCATAAAACTTCAAGTAAGGAGCAGGAAGTAGAGGCTCACCATAAGAGACTTGGCACACCACACCAAAAGGAAAAGAACTGATTTTTGTTGATTCAGAGAGTCCTCTATCTACCATCCCCCATTTTATAAAAAGTAACTTTCTGTACACAAACATTAAATAATCCTTACTCTTAATCTCTACGGCTGGGGATATAGCTTAATGTGAAAGCATTTGCCTAGAACGTAAAAACAAAACCTCCAACTCTACATACTTATTTCTGAAAACGTCCAGCAACACTAATTATCACATACTGTGATGATAAAGCTTTTCCTCTGCTCTCTTCAAGCTTCCCATAATTGTATCACCATAGCTTCCTTATACATCAGAAAAATAAGGAAGAAGGGGGGGGTAAGATGGCTCCTAAAACCTGACAACCTGAGTTTATTCCCTGAAACCAACAGGGTGGAGAGAAATGATTTTTGCACATTGTCCTCTGATTACAATGCATGTGCACGCATGTGCGTGCACGCACGTGCACACACACATACACACACAAAGTATATGTAAAATAAAAATGCTTAAATAAAAAGAAAGTATTACCTAATGACTGATTCTTTCTTATTAACAACATCAGATAGAATATTTGTAAAACTCACATTAAAAAAGACTATCAAAAAATTTTAGACATGAAGATAGTCTTGTTATCTATTCTAGGAGCAGATAAGACAACAGAAGTAAGCAGCTGCCTGAAGCAATACTAGCAATTATTGTGAGAGTCTACGCCTCCTGAAACAAGAGTTTATCATCTAGCTCATATCATGACCAGCTTTATCCTTGCTTCTCACACAGTAGGAAGAAAATAGTCTTCAATCCCTAAAGACAAAATTTCTGTGTATGGCACAGGAATTAAAAGTGGAAAAATCAAAAACTTGGAAACCTAACAAATGGGCAGAGCCAGGAGACAGCAGCTTCGTATTACTTCCTTAGGTACCCTAAAAAGCAGGCTCTTCTAAATTACTTTTTTCATCTCCTCAATCTTGAATCGCAGACTGGTAACTACTGAACAACACAATGTTTTTTTTTTAAAAAAAAAAACAAAACAAAACTGTTTTAGGGTGGGGCACGGTGGTGTATACCTTTGATCTTTTAAGTCTATAATAGAGGCCAGCCCGGGCTACATCATAGTGAGGTCCAGGCCCGTCAGGGCTACATAATGAGGACGTCTCAAAAAAAAAACAAAACAAAACAAAAAATTGTTTTAAATAAAAGAAGATAAGAAGCCACCGCTTTCTCACTATTTTTTTTGTCTTTTTTGAGACAGGGTCTCCCTGTAGCCCCAGCTGGCCTGGAACTCATTCACTATGTAGACCAGGCTGGCCTTGAACTCACAGAGTGCTGGGACTAAAAACGTGTGCCACCATGCCCAGCTCAACTCTCTCACTATTCTATCCAGGCATCTCACTCACCAGCAAAAGAAAGGTTCAACTAAGTCAGAGCTCTGACTTTCTGATATTCCCCTTGGGACTGTACAATCTGACTGTGTTAAGATACTGAAATAATACCAATTAGTCTACCTAAGAGGCTAACAGTCCGAATAGACTACTGCTTTTACATCATTACATGATTATTTTATACTAGGTAGAAAACAGAACAGCAGTAAAGTTTAAAGAAGAAATCAAGGATCTACAAAGTGGCAAACAAACAAACAAAAATGATGGAACCAGGGTGACAGCTCAGCTGATGGAGGTCTTTACAAGCATGAGGACGTAAGTTAGATCCCCCCAGAGCCCATGCAAAAATGGCAGCTTTGGAAATACACATTTGTAATCCCAGCACCCACATAAAATCAGAGTGCAGTGACATGTGCCTGTAATCCCAGCACCAGGAAAGCAAAGTAGGAGCATTCTAGGGGCTTAATAATAAGCCACTCTAGTCAAATCAAAGATCTCTAGGTTCACTAAGAGACCCTGTCTCAAAAAATAAGGTGGGGAGTGATTGAAAAAGACACTTAATAGTGACCTCTGGCCTCTACATATACATACACACATACACACCTGCACCTACCTACAGTTACATACACACACTCATGCATGTAAGCTACCCTCCCTTCCTCTTCTAAGTTACTGTCTGTCCAGATATTTTATCACAGCAACAGAAATGAAACTTGAACAAGCACTGACTCTATAAAATATATTGTTCACTAATTATTTCCTGTCACACTTTACCTAAAAGACTGGCATCTAGTATGCAGAATCAATATAGTCCTCTGAGGAGGAGAGGACTCAGTGGGTAAAGCACTTGCTATAAAAGCATGAGGATCAGAGTTCAGATTCCCAGCACCTATGTAATTCTGAGGCAGGTGTGGCAACTCACCAGCAATCCCAGGACTTGGGAGGGAATCCCTATAGCAAACTGGCTAGCTAGACTAGCCCAATCAGCAAGCTCAGGGTTCAAGTGAGAGACCTTGCCTCAATATATAAGGTGGAAAACAATGAAGGAAGATACCCAATGTCAGCCTCTGGCCTCTACACACATGGTCACATCCATACACACACACATACACACACACACACACACACACTAAAACACACACACACACACACATACAGGTACACACAAAAAATGCTTCACTAAAATTTTATAATTGCCATATACTCATTAAACTCGTATTTTTCAAATTTTAAAACTTCATATACCCATATGCTTTATATGTCACATGTTAAGTCATTTTACTGTTGCTAACATAACCACCATTAGGCAAAGTT
>NW_008340163.1:5734-7477 GCF_000622305.1 Nannospalax galili
TAAGAGGCTGTCGGATCCCCTGGGACTGGAATTACAGACCGTTGTTACCTGCCATGTAGGTTCTGGGATTCGAACCCGGGTCTTTTGCAAGAACAACCAGTGTTCTTAACCACTGAGCCATCTCTCCAGTCCCAGAGAACAGGATTTTTGACAATACAAACTAATCTGCCATATTTTTCTGGTATATCATAATTGCCCAGCTGCTACTGTCAAATATACTGAAAAATAATATATTTCTGCATATGCAAATCAGTTACAGGTTAACAAAGTCTTTGTTTTAAATGTCATTACTTGAGAAGGTAGGGAAGCGTCACATTCTGTTAATTACCCATGATAATTATTTCCTTAATCAAAATGAATCTACAATGCGTTCTTTAAATAGTTACCTATAAAAATATACATGTACTGACAGAAAATGAGCAATTAACTGGGAATCAAACTTTAAATTAAGAAAATGTGCCTTATTATTTTACTGTCTAAATTAACTGTCAGTATAATGACTTATCTGACTATAAGTGTTAAATTTCCTTACTTAGCTATTTCAATTTATAAAAACAATATTTTCATAAATGCACATATGTATATGTGTGTACTGTGATAAGCCTAACACATTCTCAACTCTCAGAAACTGTTCCCAAAAACGGACATCTTTAATGTTGCAAGAAAAGGACAAGGACTCTAAGTACAGTCATATCTGAGGGATCTCTGAGGAATTTGGATTCAGAACCCTCCTCATATACAAACCCCACAGATGCTCAAGTCCTAAAAGAGTGTTGCAATGCTGATACATAACCTATGCATTTGTTCCCATGTATGTGAAATCATTTCTACACATTCATAATGCCTACTATAATGTGAGTGCTATGTGACTACTTGTTATACTGTATTGTTTAGGGAAAATGACAAGAGGGAAAGATATACATGTTCAATATTATCATAATTTGAGGGGGGGAGACAGATTTCACATACCCCAAACTGGCCTTGAACACCTTGTCTCTACCTCCCAAGTGCTGGGATTACAAGCAGTGCCACCACGCCTGGCTCAGTTACAAAATTTTTTCATCAAATATTTTCAATTCATAATTGGTTTAATCCACTGGTGTAGAACCTCTAAATACCATATAAAGTATTTCATTATATTTCAAAACTCTTTTAGAATGTGACTGCTATCTAATTGTTCAAAGAAAAATTGTTTTCTGTCGGTAGTTAAAAACATTCAGTCTATTCTAAAGTCTATTGGTATAATCACATTCATCTATTATACTTAGCGGATAACTTTATTCTGGTCAATTCCACCAAACCTTTAACACCCAACTGGCAGTACTATGTCCATTTTTAAAATGCCTTCTCATATGGAAATAGTTAAGAAGGCATCCAAATCACAGTGCTCCAAAAGTACAAATACATGCCTTGAAGAAAGCACTGCTCATAAAGTGAAGAAGCTTAAATTTCTAGATGGCTGGTGGACATGCTTGACAACTGTGTGTGTGTGTGTGTGTGTGTGTGTGTGTGTGTGCACGCATGTGCATGTGTGTTACGCATGCATACATACTCTGATGGGGGTGCATGGGAGGGTGTACACATACATGTGCCTTCCTCTATCACTCTCTACCTTTTGGCAATTTCTTAAAAATCAAAATGTACCTATCCAATAACCCAGGATTGCATTCTTAAATATATGGCCAGGAGAAAAAACAAAATAAACAACAATGTTTATAATATAATGTAATAGCAGGATTGTTC
>NW_008340163.1:7657-7951 GCF_000622305.1 Nannospalax galili
AATGAATAACTCAAAAATGTGATACCAAGTCAAAGAAACCATACATAATACTTATTCTATATTAAAAAAAACTACATACAGTATTATAAACCTATATACACTGTATAAAAATACTATTGTAACATTTTATGTAAAATTCAAGACCAGGCTGGGTATGGTGGCGCACGCTGTAGTCCCAGCACTTGGGAGGCAGAGACAGGCGGATCTCTGTGAGTTCAAGGCTGCCTGGTCTACACAGTGAGTTCCAGGACAGCTGGGGCTACAGGGAGACCCTGTCTCAAAAAGACAAAAAAA
>NW_008340163.1:8003-35312 GCF_000622305.1 Nannospalax galili
AATAGGAAATCAAAATAGTGCTTCTGAAGGTTGAGAAACATTTTTATAACTATATATATATTGCATTCATACATATATAGATTCGTCAAACTCACTGAATTAAATAATTAAAATAAGTACATTACACTGCTCAATAAAAATAAAACTAAAGGCCAGATGTGTTTGTACACAATTTGTAATCACAGCATTCAGGAGGTACAAACAGGAGGATCACAAATTCTAGGCCAGCTTGGAATACACAGCAAGACACTGTCTCTAACACAAACAAATAAAACCACCTTCAAAAGGTGCACTTTAATAATTTTTCTAATTTAGGTTTAAATTAATTTTAATAAATTATTCTTGATATAGGTCTAACTGTAAAAAAAAACAAAAACTAACCTCCAATAACTATGCTTACACAGTTGTTGTAAGCTTACAAAAATATATCTAAAGAAAAGAATTTTTTAATATTCATAGAATCGTTACTGAACATTTTAAAATTCTGTTCTAGTTCCCACATACAAAATATATCAGTAAAGGTGGTGGAGAGATGGCTCAGCAGTTAAAAGCACTGACTACTCTTGCAGAGGATCCGACACCTCTTCTGACCTCCACGGGCATTGCACAATACAGGTGCACTTCATACATGAGACAGTACATTCATACACATAAATAAAATATTTTTTAAAACAAATTCTTTTTTAAAAAATAAGTTAAAAAAATTATCTTTGAAAAATTTCAACTCCTCTACATCCATCAATGAAGTCAGACAACTCATTACTCCTTAAGTGTACCTGAAGTTCCCCCTCTTGGAACCTGAATCTATTCATCCTAGCTACACTTAACAAAGTAAAAACTGCTTAATCCTTGCTTCCTAACAGTCTAGTACAAAGAAGTGAAATAACTATTACATGCTCAAGGTTAAGCTCTCCATTCATTTGTGCTGCTATAACAAAATGCCACACTTGGGGTAATTTACTGAGAATAGAAACTTACCTTCTCACAGTTCCTGAAGCTAGGAAGTCCTAGATCAAGATGTCAGCATTTGGTGATGCCCCTCTTACCACATCCTCACAAGATATAAAGAAGACGAGCAAAAATGAAGAAACTCAAGACAGGCGCCTCATGGCCTAATCTTTATTTTTTTTTTTAAGACAGGGTCTTCAGTAATCCAGCTGGCCTGGAACTCATTATGTAGACCAGGCCTCAATCTCATGGGAGATCCACTGCCTCCTGAGTGCTAGAACTAAAGGCTTGTGCCACCACGCCTGCCAGGTGTCTAATCATGTCTTTAAAATGTTACTTCTTAAAGGCCCATACCTTGTAACACTACCACACTGACTGTACCTGAACTTTAGAGAGGAAACATGCAAAACATAGTAACAATTAAGTTCAAGATAGAAAACTCAGGCCTCTTGACTCCCACTTTAAAAGCAACAGTTAAACAATTTCAAGGCCTGATCAATCCATTTTCAGTAGATTAGCTAATCAGAAAAAAGCAAAATACCAAGTAATGTTTTAAAATGTTTTTTACCAGGAGTACAGATGCTCAATCTCACTAAAGGTTCAATTCAAAGTGTGGATAAGAAATTTAGAACACACCTTAGAAGACTTCCTTCGGCTTCTTCTTGTCCAAACTACCACCAGTTTATCTGGTTGCCTGCCAAATAAGAAGAAATTAAATATAATTTATCTTTTTCCAAATTATTAAACTTTAGTTTTAGTACGTTTAAGGGGACAAAAGTGGGCTGGGGGGGGGGAAGACTCAGCAGATAGAGTACTTTCTCTGCAAGCAAAAGGACCTGAGTTCTGATTCCCAATACCCACATAAAAGCTGGATATGGCAGTATGAGCTCGTAACCACAGTGCTGGTAACTCAGCAATAGGAGGCTCACTGGCTGGCCAGCCTAGTCAAAACAACAGTTCCAGGTCACTGAGAGATCCTGTCTGAAAACATAAGAGCATCACAGAGGAAAATATCAGACATTCAGCTCTGGCCTCTACGCACACACACCTAGGTGAGCACCCTCGTACAAACATGCACACCCCCCTCACATGTACACAAAAGGGCAAAGTACTTTCTACTTTAGATTACACAGAATAGTTATACTTAAAACTATATTCAAATATGGTAGTTGCTAAACACAGATATCTAATTTAAATAACTAACATTTTACCTGGAGGCTTTTCTTAAAAAGGTTACCAATTCAATTCATTAGGACAAACCAAGTAAAATATAATATTTAGAACTGATTATTACTTTAAAAGGAAAAACACACATCTCCTCCAAAAGTTAAACTGTACTTTTCAGCTACTGTCACTTTTAATTTAGAGAAAATAAACATTAAGGTGCTTCTAAAATAATTTGCCCATAGATTACACTACTAGAGCTTATGAACAATGCCTACAATTTTTCAAAGCATTTTCACAATCAATCATCTCAATTACCTTCACAAAAACAATGCTGTGCTGAAAAACAAGCACAATATAAACTATTACCTATATCTTACAAAATAAAAAAAACTGCCACAGGGACCTGAAGAGATGGCTCAGTGGTTAAGAACACTGACTGCTCTAGCAGAGGACTCAGGTTCAATTCCCAGCACCCACATGATGGCTAATAACAGTTTGTAATTCCAGTTCCAGGGAATTAAACACCCTCTTCTGGCCTCCGCAGGCACTGCACAACACGGGTGCACCTACCTACATGTAAGCAGTACACTCATACACATAAAATAATACATAAAATAAATAAAACTGCCAAAGATAAATAACTAATCAAAACTCTGTCAGTAACCAGACAAATTCAGGCCTTCTAAACTCTTAAGACTCCCCCCTCTTCTTTTCTTCTGCTAATATAAAGTCAAACAAAAACAATACATTTTCAGTTAATATAACTAAGTTCTCCTTTGTGTTTATGGCAAACAGGAAGACTATAATTACCAGTTATTTTACTTATATTTTCATTTTTTTAAACTTAGTTTAAAAGTTTTCTAAGCTGGGCCTACAATCCTATGTGGGAGAGTGAAATAGGAGGATTAAAAGTTCAAGGCTTGTGTGGGCTTCAGAGTGAGCTCAAGGCAGCCTCAACTAGTGGGACTCTGTCTCAAAATAAAAAGTAAATAGAGGCTGATGGTACAGCGTAGATTACTTGCCTACCCTGTATGAAACATTAGGTTTGACCTGAGTACTGAAAAAGAAAATTATATATCTTAAGCATCAAAGAATAAATAGGTTAAATAAAAATAAATCTGCATCTGCATACATTACAATTAGACAACAGAGAAGGACCAACAGAGAAAAAGCATAAAGGGATAAAAAGAAAAAAATAGAAGACAACTCACTGACAACAGAGTAATTAAACTGGCAGCTGACGTCTCATTTCAACAAAGTCCCAAGACAACAAAATTAAGGATCTTCAAATGCTATGGGAAAATAGCTGCTACCCTAGAGTCTTGTACCAGGCTAAACTACCACTCTGTTTTGGACCAGCAAGATGGCTCAGCAGGTGAGGGTGCTTTGCAGCCAAACCTGATGACTTGAGTTCGATCTCCCAGGCCCACGTGGTGGAAAGAGAGAACCAACTCCTTCAGTTATCCTCCAACCTCCACGCATGGCACACATGCAGACACACAACACACAGGCATGCACGTACAAATAAATAAGTGAATGTAATTTTAAAATGTTTACACACATAAAAAGATGAAGAGCTTATGAGGGTGCCGTGGAAGAAGCAGCACAAATGAGGAAAGTGTTAACGGTGTTCATTTTGTGTGGCCCCGAACATGTACACAGAAAACAACAGAAGGCGCCAATAATGAAAACGATTTGACTAAGGAGTTATCCAAACAAAAGTACAATGTTCTGATAATAAATACAAGCAAAATGACAATTAAACTGAAGACTGGTGATCTCCATTCAAGATTAAACCTAGTTCCCATCAAGCGTCAGGTTTTAAAAGTACAGTTATGGTGACTCTTCCAGAGTGGTGTTGGGCAGTGACAGGAAGCGATGAAGTGCAGGTGAAAGGGGTGATGGTTCCTATGAAGCAATGTTAATCTCTGTACCACTGAAGGGACAGCAAGAGCCCAACATCACAAACAAAAACCAAACACTGTTCAACGCAAACACAGTCAGACAGGATGATTGGCATGGTGGCAGCAGGATGGATGGGGCTGAAGAGAAAGTGCCACTGACAATGGCAGCTGGACAGCAAAGGAATTCAGGCCCCCGGAGGTGCAAACTACCTTGTCAGAAAGTACAGAGGGTTTGCTGGAACACTACCTGGATTACTAACCTCTCTGCTCATGCTCAACTCTTGGACTCTTTTTCTGTACTCTTCTATAGAAATGCTATCACATCTTTTATCATCCTGTACACCTGCTCATGGGTGCTGAAGAAGCTATGAAACTAGGCCTTGGAAGTTGAATTTTACAAGTTTATTTGACCTAAAAAGTATTCTGCTTTATTTGTTTTTTATTGAAATATTGGTGGGTTTTTTTTTTTTTTTCATTTGAACATCTTAAAGCCAACATCTGCTGTCCAGATACCTCAACGCCACCAGCTGCGTCACATCTAAGCAACTTCACTTTTTAAGATGACCTATCTAAACCCTCCATTTATCTGGCCCTGTGGCCTCCAGTCATGTAAGATAATAACCCCAATCTTCAATACGGTTCATAAATCATTTCACCATCGGACTCTTACATACCTTTCTAGTATAACCTGTAAGTATCGTATGAGCATTTTGCTCTCCAACCAATCCTGAACACAAATCCCTTTAATTTCTTCACATCTTTAGATGTGACGCGGAATCCTTTCTCCCCCTTTACTACCTGATAAACTCTTAATTTGTCACTTTTTCTGTGAAATCTTAACCATTTTTTAGTTCATCTTACACCTCCACTCTCCCACACACCATATCCCAGTTTCCAATGAATACTCTAGTCATACCTCCACTTTCATACTATGCATGTGCTACATTGTAGTTAGTTCTGTGTCCCCCATTAAACCACACTACTTTATCAACTTTTTAATCTTTGTATTGCTAGTAACTAATAACAATCCAGTACAAAGTTAAGACCTAATGAATGTTTTCCACTGAACACAATGAGCCTTAAGTTGCATCCAGGAATTCCCAAATGATTAATTATAATTGGCGAGCTCTAACTAAAGCCAGCAGCTACATAATGTAACATCTCTGCCATTTATATGAACTTTGGAAAGATGCTTTTCTTGGCTATACGTTAAAACTTCCTGGAAAGCTTTTATACTTTCATAAATACCAATGCTTACATTCCAGTCCTAGAGAATCTGATTTAATGGGTCTGACATGCAATTTTTAAAATTACACAGGAGATTCCAATGGATGAGAAGCAGTAGTTAACACAGAGAATGGTGTGTAATTCCAACACTTCCTGGCTTAAAACGTTAGCGATCTGGCATTAGAATGTTTCACCTCACAATGTCCTCTCAGTGCTACTTGGATCTTGCCTTCTTCTAACTGGACTTGGAGCACCCTCCCACTCTCAACCCACTTTAATGTTTCAAAAGAGTCAAGTTATTAGCATGAAAAATCAGACAGGGTAGTTTTTTAACTTCCACGAATGTAAATAGAACATGAATGACATGCTGCCAGTGCCCCCAGAGATAAACTTTTTCTGACTCTAATCGTATCAACATTTTAAATGTCTCCACTAAAGAATGGGGATATAACTCAGTGGTAAAGTGCTTACCTACAGAGCATATGTAAGAGTGTAGGTTTGATCCCCAGCAACATATGACATATACACACACACACGAAAAAGTCTCCATTAGAAGTGGGTCTAGTTTTTTAAAATATTTTATTTATCTTTATTTTATGTGTACAAACAAGTATGTTGCCTGCATGTGTATAAGTGCACCCATGTTGTGCAATGCCCTGAGGTCAACAAGGGCATTGGATCCCCTGGAACTGGAGTTACAGATGATTATTAGTCACCATGTGGGTGCTGAGAACTGAACCCAGGTCCTCTGCAACAGCAGCCAGTGTTCTTAACCCCGAGCCATCTATCTCTACAGTCTCAAAATAGATCTAGTTTTATACCACCAAGCAGTATTCAGAAACGTTATTCTTAAGAGAAGGGTACCAACAACCACACAATTGGCTGACCACAATTAATATTTTAAGCATTCATGCTGTGCTAGAAAAGAACCATTAAATATTTACTCATGTACTCCCAAGAGAAAAGGGACACGGCAATTGTGAGTTTTCTCTAGCTACCAGAGGATCTGGATTTATACAACTTTCAAGTCAAAAAAAAAGTAAAGAAAACCTGATAGAGCTCAAGTTTCAGAGAGAATTCAACAATTCAACAACCATATATTTAGCCAAGTAGTAATGGGGTAGCCTGACATAAGATGTACACAGAGAGAATTTATAGATGTTTACAGATGAACATTTTTGAAGACACAAAATGTACAGCCATACTTCCTGTGAAATCTGGCAAAAGGGTTTCTGTAGAAAATCTGAAGCATTTGGGTGGGTTTGTTGGAACGAATAAAGTTTTGGGGGCCATAATGGACTGCCAATAAGTTCTAAGCACACCTGGGCTATAGAGTGAGTCCTTGTCTCAAAAAATAAAAAACAAAAACCATTTACCACCTTCATTCTTGCTCTTAGAGCCCATGAAAAGGAACAACCTGAACTTGTAGGTGGCAAGCTCTGTATCAAACCATGGTCCTCACTCTAGATTCTGGAGAGTAGAAAGGAAAGTTTTAAGAGAAATAAGAGACGAGGTAGAGAAAAGAAAAGAGCTACAAAGATCCAGATTAGAAAGCAGTTTACAGTAAATAACCTACAACTATGATTTTTGTACTCTCTCTCCCACTAAATGAGCTGAGTATTTAGTTTAAAAAACAAAAACACTTGTAACTTAAATTTGGACTCATGTACTCTTTTCATCCACATGTGTGTCACATGTGTATTGCAAATTTTAAAAGATTCCAAAACTATCACATGAAAATCAGTCACATGTACTTTCTGAAATAAAACATCAAGAATTTTACTGAATGCCTACTATGTTCCTACTCCTATGTAGCAATGAAGACACAAAGGTGAAAAGAGGCAAGCTCTGATTCTCCAGAATTCACAAGCCAGTGTGGAGATAACCATGCCAGCCACCCCAGTGAAGGCACAATGTTGGGGAGACACAAAGAAAAATTATCTTGAGCAAAAAATTATGTATTCATAAATACCTCAGGAAGTGCACATACACTGAGAAAAGAATCTCTCCAAAAGCAAAGATTATGTGATTCAGAATTTGTAAAAGCTATAATTTATAAAGACACAATGTAAAGTGCAACAATAGATAAGTGACTGATTACATTATGTCTGCTTAGAAAATTATAGAGCAATTAAAAATACCATCCAAGATCATTCATAAGCACAGAACAGTGCTTAGGATTTGTGTTAAGTTTATTTAATACAGATTTTAGCTTCTTTCTATGCTATATAATAGAAGACAGCAGGAGCAAATACCTCCCAATGAGGTACTAAATACTGATAATCAATACTGATAATCAGTAGGAAATAAAATTACATTTCATGGGCTGGGCATGGTGGCATACACCTTTAATCCCAGCACTCAGGAGGCAGAGGCAAGCGGATCTCTGAGTTCCAAGCCAGTCTGGTCTACATAGTGAGTTCCAGGCCAGCTGGGGCTACAGGGTGACCCTGTCTCAAAAAGACCGAAAAAAAAAATTACATTTTATTTTAGAAATATACTTTATTTTCCATAATAAATTTACACTACTGGTCAAGGTACTGATAATAAATGAATGTTCAACGAAAAGCCATAAATGGGACATCTATATCACCCCTTCTGAGACTCAGGGAACATTGAAGAAGAGGTAGAAAGAATCTAAGAGCCGGAGGAAAAGATGGGAGAAGGTATGGAATGCTGACTTCCAAGCAGGACATGGCTGTCGCACTCTTGAACTCAGCTGTGACCACCCTGCACAAGAGCTGCACAAGACTGGACCTGTCAACACCCTATCATAGAAGGGGAAAGGGCTCATGTGGACCCACCCCTCACAAAGGATTTATATGCAGTTAATGTTTGCTGCAGAAGGGACTCATTTTCTTCAGTAGTATAGCCACTGGTAAGGGGTTCATCCTCCTGCATGCCAGCTCTCACGCTTCTATAAGTATGAAACTCACTGGATCTCTCTCTCTCTCTCTCTCTCTCTCTCTCTCTCTCTCTCTCTCTGTCTCTCTCTCTCTCTCTCTCTCTCTCTCTCTCTCTCTCAGTTTGCTTCTCTACTGCTATAATAAATAGTATGCCCAAAGTAACGTGTGTGGGAGTGTATTTCAGCTTAAACCTCACAGGTCATAATCCATCACTGAGGTAAGTCAGAGCAGGAACTCAAGGTAGCACCAGAACACTGAGGCAGGAACTGACACACAGACCACAGAGGAATGCTGCTTTCTTACACAACCCAGGATCATCTGTTTGGGGTAGCGCTGCCCACAATGGGCTGGACCCTCCCCCACACCACTCAACAATCAAGAAAATGCCCTAGACATGGCCACAGGCCAATCTGATAGAGGTTAATTCCTCAGTTGAGATTACCTCTTTCCAGATGTGTAAATTGACCACTGAAGCTGTCTAGCACACATATACACACAGGTGTGAAAGAGGAAAGGGGCTAGTTGAGAAAGAAAGGGATTAGCAGCAAGGGAGGGACTAGAGTGGGTATGAGGGAATGACTATGACTAATTATGTACTTAATGAAAATCTCACAGTGAAACCCATTATTATGTATAATTAATGTATGCTAATAAAACATTTTAAAATAAAAAATGAGCAGAGAGGTCAAAAATATTTTTTCTGCATTTTCTTTTTTAAATATTTTATTTATTGTTTTTATTTTATGTGTATGCATGTATTGCCTGCATGTAGGTAAGTGCACCTGTGTCGTGCAATGCCCATGGAGAACACAAGAGGCTGTCAGACCCCTGAAACTGGAGTTACAGACAGTTGTTAGTGGCCATGTGGGTGCTGGGATTCAAACCCAGGTCTTCTGCAAGAACAACCAGTGTTCTTAACCACTGAGCCATCTCTCCAGCCCCCTTTTCTGCATTTTCTATCACGAATTTACATTAATTTATTCTTGTAAAGGCATTTAAATGCATAGAGTGAGTTTTAAATTTTAAGTTTAGAATCAGAACAGCCAAATAATGAAATTAATTTTCAAAACGTCACCGAATTTTACCTATTTATTTTGTGTGTGATGTTATGCCTGCATGTATATAAGTGTGCCCATGTCATGTGGTGCCCATGGAAGCCAGAAGAGGGTATTAGATCTCCTGGAACTGGAGTTACAGACGGTTGTTAGCTGCCATGTGGGTGCTGGGAACTGAACCTAGGTCTTCTTTAAGAGCAGCCAGTGCTCTTAACCACTGAGCCATCTCTCCAGCCCCCAAGTTCAATGAATTTGAAGAGCCTTAAGGCACTGAATTAATTTTATCTTCTAAGTCAACAGAAGTGTGACGGGTAGCTATTCCATCTTCCATTAACACAAATATATCCAAGGTCTAAGAAAAACTTTAAGTAGATCCTACTTGACTCAAGCATTAGAATATTCCAGTAAGACTGGATGGGCTCAAATAACATCACAAATGCTTTTCAAATCATTCTCCTCCACATTAATTAAAATTCCCCCTTTTCTAGGGCTGGTATCCAAGAGGAAAGAAATATGGGGAAACGATTTGTTTTCATTTAAGAAACACACATTTGCCTGACTTGGTAATGCATGCCATTAATACCCACACTTGGAAGGCAGAAGCAGGTGGATCTTTGTGAGTTCAAGGCTAGCCTCGTCTACCTATCAAGTTCCAAGCCATCTGGGGCTAAAAGGAGACCCTGTCTCAAAACACACATTTATAAAAGAAGACCCACCGCTTCAAAGATGATACAATACACCAGAAGGAAATCTAGACTGGGAGTTGGAAACTTCTTGTGTGGCACCAAGAGACCTTAGGAATATCTCTCAATTTCCCTAAGACTATTACCTAATTTATCAAATTGGCTATACTAAAATAAAACTGTGATTAGATCTAAATTTGGTGGTTCAGTGACTATAACATTACGTGGTACTAATTGGTTAAATATTCAATGGTTTAAAGAGATGGGAAATTCAGGAATAGGGTAAAGCTTTGTAGCTTTCCAACAATCTTCAAGTAGCAAACTAACAAAACAAATACTAAAAAGGTGTAGCTAAGCAAGGTTACCCAATCTCAGAAAGTAAAAAAACTGAATATTCTCTCATATGAGGATCCTAGCCTATAATGCACACATGTACACATGTAAACAAATGCATGTGTGAGTATACTATATTCAGAAAGAAGAACAAGGAAGGGTAATTTTTATTTATGTGTACAAGTGTTTTACACAGGCCAGAAGAGGGCATCAGATCCCCTGAACTGGAATTATAGATGGTAACTTTGGGGCTGGAGAGATGGCTCAGCAGTTAAGACCACTGGCAGTTCTTGCAGAGGACCCAGGTTTGGTTCCCTGCACCCACGTGTTGCCTAACAACCATCTGTAATTCCAGTTCCAGGTGATCTGATGCCCTCTTCTGTCCTCTGTGGGCATGCATGCAAATGGTATTTATATATATGCAAGCAAAACACTCATACATATAAAGTGTATTTAAAAGGCATAGTAATGATTTCAAATATATAGTACACATCTCGTAAGTTCTTTGACTCCTATCTCAAGATATAACACATTTTCAATACACAATAAGTCCTCGCATGGTAATGTCTACCACATGTGATTTCCTGAGAGTATTACCTTACAAGGAAATCTGAATTTTAAATTAAGTTTTTTATTTCTCATTCACTGTATACCTTCACACACTTTAAGTGTGTTTGTTTGCAAATATTAATAAACTTTAAGAATTCTTTTTTTAAAACAGCAGGACACTGACTACCACAGATTCATATTCCCTGTCCAAAGCCTGGAGGTAATCCTGGCATGTGCCACCATACCTGGCTTTTTTTCTGGTTTTCATTATTTTGTTTTTCAGCTAACTGCAGTTTTTGACAAACCATCAAAAAGCACACTGTGCTGGATAGTATGACACACCTGGGAAGAGAGAACCTCAATTGGGAAATTTCCTCCATTGGACTGGCCTGTGGCCATGTCTGTGGGATATTTTCTTGATTGCTGAGTGATGTGGGAGGGCCCAGCCCACGGTGGGTGGTGCCACTCCTGGGCAGGTGGGTCTATGTTGTATGCTGAGGGAGGGGAGTAAGCAAGTAAAAAGCATTCTTTTATGGCCTGTGCTTCAGCTTCTGTCTCCAGATTCCAGCCCTGAGTTCCTCCTACCTTGGCTCCCTCAGCGATGAACTGTGACCCAGGAGTTGTAAGATAAAATAAACCCTGTCCTCAATTTGGTTTTGGTCAGTGTTTTTATCACAGCAATAAAAGCTAACTAAAACCGCGGAGTTGTGCTGTGACAGTCCTGACCACATATGACTAGGAGGATTGTGGAAGTTTCGGGAGCTTTGGACTGGAAAATTGCTTGGAGCTCAGGGAGCTGTTCTGTAGAAACTTGGAAGATTATGCTTAAAGAGTAGATAGATGATGGAGACCTGACTTGTGAAGCCTCAAAGGGAAGCAAAGATTCCATCAGCTAAATTTTTTTTTTCCTTTTTAATAACTACATGATTAGAAGAAGCATTTCATTACAGCTTTAACATTCAGTAACACACTCCAGAGCAAGAACTGGGACAATTGATATTGGTCAGCTGGGGCTGAAAATCAGCTGTAACGAGACCAGCATCATCGAGGTGAAATCTTCTGGGAAGTATTTCCTCAGGGTCAGCACACAGAAACTATGATCCAGAGGGGGCCCAAGGCTCTTTCTCAAGATGGATGCATGACTTGGTAATGTATAAGAGTCTCTTACATGGTACTGGTTTTGAAGGCATGAAGGGGTGCTGGAGAGCAGCTGAGACTTGGCACTATGAGAGGCCAGGAAAGGCCCTTGGTGAAGGTGCAGCCTCAGCTACAGTGAAGACCCTCAGGATTGAAGGGGTCATGGAGAGAATCTGAAGCTTTGTACCTTGAGAGATCAGAAGAGCCCATTGGTGAAGGTGCAGCCTCAGTTTCAGTACAGACCTCAGCATATTGGAGATGCCAGGACCATGGGATGACCACCAAGAGCAGTAGCAGGTGTAGAGTGGAGCTGGCCTGAGCCTACAAGACTACTATGTGTGCTGTGGATGGCAGAGCCAGAGAAGTGGAGCTACATTAGCCCTTTCAAGCCCAGAAGATCATGAGTGAATCCCAGATATCCAAGCCATGAGGTACTCTGCTAGACTTTGGTTTTGCTTAATTGTGCCCAATTCTTCCCTTTTGAAATAAGACAGCATTTAATTTATTTTAAATTTTACAGGAGCCCAGAGACTTAAGAGAGACTTTGAACTTTTAAAGTGTTTGGATATTTTAAGGACTATAGGACTTTTAATATTGTACTACATGGTGTTGTAATATTATTATTATTATTATTATTATTATTATTATTTTTTGTTTTTTATGAGACAGGGCCTCCGTCTTTATGAGACAGGGTCTCCTTGTAGCCCCAGTTGTCCTGGAACTCACTATGTAGACCAGGCTGGCCTCGAACTCAACAAAGGTCCACCTGCCTCTGCCTCCCAAGTGCTGGGATTAAAGGTGTGCGCCACCACGCCCGGCTGTAATATTATTAACATCATGAATTAAGGACAAAAAATGGAAAGTTTGTAGTTTAATAGTGATGTTTATATCAGGTGGACAACGGGTCAATTACGCTGGATAGCTTTAGTGTCAACACCTGGGTTATGGACGCCTCAACTGGGAAACTGGGCTGGCCTGTGGCCATGTCTGTGAGGCATTTTCTTAATTGTTGAGTGATGTGAGTGATGTGGGAGGGTCCAGCCCACTGTGGGTGGTATCACTCTGAGCAGATGATCCTGGGATGTATATAAAAGCAGGCTGAGACAAGCCAGAGCAGCAAGCCAGTACACAGCTTTCCTCCGTGGCCTGTGCTTCAGCTCCTGCCTCCAGGTTCCAGCCCTGAGTTCCTACCTTGGCCTCCCTCAGTGATGAACTGTGACCCGGGAGTTATAAAATAAACCTTTTCCTCCCCAAGTTAGTTTTCATCAGTGTTTTAAATGTAAAATAACATAAAACATTTATAGTTTTTATAACGTAAAGAGACAAAACAGCATTATAATAAGTCAATGATGTGTGTGTATGAAATACAGATCTTCCCAAACAAAACTTTCTGTTTTCTTTGTTACTAGGAGAACTGCCTATGATTCCTTTAATTTAGCATATTACTTACCGTTCTTTTTCTGGTCCTGTTGGAGTGAAACTCATATGTCACTAACACAAGCATTAGAATTCTCAGGTTAGGCACCTGTTTCTGTGGAACTGATGCCAGTAGAAACAAAGAATATACCACTCTCACCCCACTCTGGCCCTTCAAAAGAATCCTACAACTGACTCTCAATCTATTCTGCAACAGTTATTTGTATGTGTCTATCTTTAAAGTTCTCAAAAGATTTTTTTGAAAAATTCAAAAAACATTTATTGAGAATAATACAAGATATAACAAAATCACATGAAGACAGATCTGGGTTTAAATTCCAATTCATCTTCTGCTTGTGAAATCAGAAAACAGAAAATCAGAAAAAGAATAAAATGCTAAGTTAAAGGAGCCACTGTTGTGGAACTCTAAAGCAATAAGGGAGCAGAAAGT
This sequence comes from Nannospalax galili, assembly GCF_000622305.1. Classification (NCBI taxonomy): domain Eukaryota; kingdom Metazoa; phylum Chordata; class Mammalia; order Rodentia; family Spalacidae; genus Nannospalax; species Nannospalax galili. The sequence goes on from NW_008340163.1 coordinate 21,780, forward strand.
GTTCGGGAAGACCCACGTTCCATACACACAGCAACGACTCATTACTGTGCTTCTTGATTCATGCATATGCACTGAGCTTCCAGAGAGCTGTGTACTGTTCTCCCTCTTAAATGGGATAACAATCAAGGGTCACCTGAGAAAACATAATATAAAAGGCAAGACGCTGAGGAAAAGGAGCTTGAAGAACACTAATACAACATCACCAGTACGCCCAGACATTATAGCCATGAAAAATTCAAAAGGGGAGGCTGGGCGTGGTGGCGCACACCTTTAATCCCAGCACTTGGAAGGCAGAGGCAGGCAGATATCTGAGTTCAAGGCCAGCCTGGTCTACATAGTGAGTTCCAGGACAGCTGGGGCTACAGGGAGACCCTGTCTCAAAAAGATCCCCCCAAAAGAAAAAATTCTTTTTCTGTTGAACAGAATTACTGGAATGATGGGAGAAATTTGAATTAGGTCTATCGATTAAGTAACAGCACTGAATAAATGTCAATTTCTTAGTTTTGAAAAACTGAATTGTGTTTATGTAAAATATATCCTTATTTTTAGAAAAAAAACACAGTAACACCAGGCATGGTGAAGTGTGCCTTTAATTCCAGCCCTCGGGAGGCAGAGGCAGGTGGATCTCTACGAGATCAAGGCCACCCTGCTTCACATCGTGACTTCCAGGCAATCTGTGACTACAGAGACCCTGTCAAAAAACAATCAACAAAAAAAAAAACACATTAATTTATGAGTAAAGAGGTGTCATGGTGCAGCTTCCTCTCAAACAACAGGGAAATCCAAGACAGGCACAGTGGTACACACTAGAAAGCTCAGCACTCAGGAAGCTGAGGCAGGAGGACCGTGAGGATCAGAAAGCCTGGGCTACATGGTAAGGCTTCAAGAAGAAAGAAAAAAGAAAGGCTGGGGCTGGAGAGATGGCTCAGCAGTTAAGAACACTGGTCGTTCTTGCAGAAGACCCAGGTTCGAATCCCAGCACCCACATGGCAGATAACAACTGTCTGTAACTCCAGGGGATCCGACACCTCTTCTGTCCTCCATGGGCATTGCATGACACAGGTGCACTTACACGCAGGCAATACATGCATACACATAAAATAATATATTTTAAAAGATGAGACAAAACAAAAAAATGGAAAAAATGAGAGATTAATACAGCAAACAAGGTATTCACTGTGTCTCAGTAATGTACCTCCTTCACAGAACCTAGTTCACAAATTTTTTGACACTTCTAATCGATGGAACAAAATTCCTCTCTCTATGAATGCGTTGGGTTTACTGATGGGCTTTTAATAGATACTCTGAAAGAGGCAAACATTTAACTACAGTGGAGGAAACCCTGTACACTAAGGGACAGAAGTTAGTGTCAACAGTGGTAAATCATGCTCACTCTCAAGCGATCAGGAGCACTTTATTTCTGTGGCATCTTCCAAAAATTTCACAGTCTCAGTATAATTAGATAAAGGGTCTTAAAATAGCCTAGAAACAAAGGGAGAGGGACACTGGAAGGTGCATTACAGAATTCTAACTACAAACAATAGACCAGAGGTGTAAGGAAAGCATTAAGGGACACTAAAGCCACTACAGAGGTTCCCAAACTTTCTGGTTTACAAGGATAATTTTTTCACAGACTCCCCCATCCCCAAGCCAAAAAAAAGTAACAATTCTGTTTGTTAGGTGGTCCAGTTCAAAAAACTTAAAGATGTACATCCTAAAAACTCGCCTATGTTGGGAGGATGGAGAGGTGGCTTAGAGATTTAGAGGACTGGCTGTTCTTGGAGAGGACCAGGGTTGGATTCTCAGTTCCCAGCACCCACATGGCAGCTAACAACTGTCTGTAATTCCAGTTCCAGGAGATGTGACACCCTTTCGGGCCTCTGCAGGCATTGCATGACATGGGTGCACTTACACACATAGGCAAAACACTCATACACATAAATCCAAAAAATTTAAAACTGAACTTGTGGCTGGCAAGATGGCTCAACAGCAGGTAAAGGCACCCGTCCACCATGCCTGACAACCTGAGTTTTATCCCCAGAACCCACATAGTGGGAGGAGAGAACCAACTCCCACAACTTGTCTTCTGACTTCCACATGTGTACCATGGCACATGTGTGTTCACATGTATACATGTACACACACACCATGAACTTGCTCAAGTTTCAGGTGCTTCAATTTTTCTAAGCATTTCTTTGGTACCCCTCTAAGTTCTGTGTAATATCTCTGGGGGCAGCAGCCTTAAAGAATCAAAGATAAAGGTTACTTCATAGAGAGGAGGGGAAAACAGACCCAGTGATGTTCCAGTACCTGGAAGTAGACTAACAATGCTAGTACTCGAAAAGTTCAAAACTGAAAAAAATGAAATAAAATCCTCTCCCTCAACACTTTTAACATTCTTATATGGAAGAGAATTAAAATCAGTCTTTTAAGTCAACCAATGAACTTGTTCAAATTTCTGACAATTGCACAGGTAGCAAAGCTAACAAACACAGAATCTCACTTTTAAAAAACAAAACCACAAATTAGCTGAACCATAGGAGGAATATTCACTTTCAAACACTTCTGGAGTATTAGCAGGAACTTTACCCCAGCAGCTGCCAAAGCCATCCCTGAGAAAAGTACTGAAGAATAAAATACAGTCACTCTAAAGCCTAATCTGATGCTCTTAAGCAATTTGGAAACTTGTAAAACACAGATTTGCCAACGCCACCCCTGATTTACAGGGAACTCCCTCAAGTGCTTTGATTCTGATAATTAATTTGGGAAACAATGGCCACATCCATATATCCATCCCATCAGGGGTGGAAGGAGATTTCAGTTACCTCAATACACAGGCTGCATGTGGCTAGCAAGCAATTGAAATTTGGCTAAATAAACTGAAAAACTCAATTTGTAAGTTTGTTTAACTCAAACTTGGATAAAAATGAGAATAGTTACTTCTGAACTGGACAGCCCAGAACTAGAAGGTACATGCTAAATGTTGATTCTTCTGTTTAAATTGGATGATCAGACAGCAAGGATCAGACAGACATATTCTCTTAAATTTCATTAAAAGCTGAAAGAAACATTTAACAGTAACTGGGTAATTTTACAGGTGGAGATTTTATTTTTTCCATTCAGATGGGGTCTCACTATGCAGCCTAGGCCAGGCCTCTCTCTAAAAGCCATGGTGACTCTGCCTCAGCCTCCTGAAACCTTGATTACAGGCATGCCCAGTTCTATGATTTGAGGGGTTTATTCATAATAACCCTTTTTAAAAGGTTAAGGTTTTTTTGTTTGGGGTTTTTTTTTCTGTTTTTTGGTCTTTTTTGAGACAGGGTCTCCTTGTAACCCCAGCTAGCCTAGAACTCACTATGTAGACCAAGCTGGACTTGAGCCCACACAGATCCGCCTGCCTCTGCCTCCTGAGTGCTAGGATTAAAGGTGTACTCTACCATGCCAGGCTAAAAGGTTAAGTTTTAAGAGAAGAATTATTACATGAACTAATGTGGTTCTCTTTTTGCCTAGGTTGCCTGTAAACTCAGAGCTAAATCTAGTGTCCAGTGATTTCTCTCAAGGACCTAGCAATATGTTCCTCTAAGACTATCTGTTTTATTTATAGCTCTAAGTTAGTCAACATAGTGTTATTTTAAATTCTTTTTTTATACAAATTTATTGCATTTTTGTGTGTTTCACACAGAACATCTTAATCATCTTTATACCCTCTTCCCCACTGGCAACCTCCCATAGCCCCCCGCACTGGAATTCATGCATTCTGTTAATTGTGTTAAGGCCTACTGTGTCAAGTTAAGTGTCCCTAGATGTCCCTCAGCGCAAGTCCATCCACTGAGGTCTAGTCAGCCTATCTAGAGTTCCTCCCTCTAAGATCTTTCTTCCTCACCCAGCAGTAATCAGCTGCCAATGCTCATGTGAACCTACAGCAATGGTGTCAGCATGCACAAGAACCATGCAATCTCAAGCAGACAAAAACCCAACACAGGACTTGGAAATGGGCAGCAGGCCCCAATCTTACTTGAAGAATTATTGGCAGCTGATTATTTTAAATTCTTAAGCTGACAAACTCTTGGACACAGGCAAGGTATCAACTTTTATTGCTTCTTTGAATTAAAATCAATTTTTATATTTTTTAAATTTAGAAGTATTTTGTAAATAACAATGCTAGAATTAATAAAAATTAAATTCTTTTCAGTAAGTCAAACTTACCAAAGAAAATATTTAAGTGCCTATTAGCAAAGCTTCCTAACATTCTAGGGGCTGAAGAGATGACTCAGTGGTTAAGAGCACTGACTGCTTTTACAGAGGACCCGGGTTCGATTCCAAACACCCACATGGCAGCTACGAACTGTCCTTAACTCCAGTTCCAGGGGAATCTGAAGCCCTCTTCTGACCTCTGCGGCACTGCACGACACGGGTGCACTCACATACATGCAGGCAATACACTCATACACATAAAAATAAATATTGCAGGGCACGGTGGCACACACCTTTAGTCTCAGCACTCAGGAGGCAGAGGCAGGTGGATCTCTGTGAGTTCGAGGCCAGCCTGGTCTACCTAGTGAGCTCCAGGTCAGCCAGGGCTACACAGTGAGACCCTGTCTCAAAAAGAAGAGGAAGAAGGGGAGGGGGAAGGGGAGGGGAAGGAAGGAAGAGGAGGAAGAGGCTGCTTTGGGAGGCTGTGATGGCTAATCTTGATTATCTGGATTGTTGACTTGATGAAATTTAGAATCACCATGAAACAAACCTCTGGGCACATCTGTGAGGGAGTTTCTAGATTAGGTTAACTGACATTGGAAGACCCACCCTAAACATAGGCAGCACCATCCCATGGGCTGGCAGCCTGGACTGCATAAAAAGCAGAAAGATTTCTGGTTCCTGACTGTGGACATGATGAGACCAGCTGCCTCTGGCTCCTGCTGCGGTGCCTTCCCTGACATGTTGTGGCTGCATCCCCTACCTGTAAACCAGAATAAATCCTTCCTCCTTTAGGATGCCTCTTTCAGGCATTTGGTCATTACAAGAAATACAGTCAGTGACTAGATCAAGGCAGTGGAGCCCTCATGAGTCAGATCAGTGCCACTGGAAGATAGACCCCAGACAGCTAGGCATGACCTCTGAGCCAGAAAGTGGGGCCTGATAGACTCTACATATCAAGCACCAGCATGCTAATCTTGGACTTAGCCTCCAGAACTGTGAGAAATAAACCTGCTGTTCATAAGCCACCAGTCCACGATATTTTGTTACAGCAGCCTGAACACACTAAGACACACCCTCATTTCTCAGATTAAATGTCTCATCTCTCTTTAGATATTAAGCATGCTGTCTTTGAAATTCTGTTCTGCTGTTTATGTCTTTTCTTTCATGTTATAACTTCTCATAAGCATTAGGAGATGCTTATCTCTCAGTTACGATTTGGAGGCACAGAAAGCTGGTGGAGGACTCCATGTGAACGACTGCAGCCTGTGCCCTGGTTCTTGGAGGCAAGCTGGCAAAGGGCCAGAGTATTCCCTGCGAGGAGGCCCCCAGTGGAGGTCAGAAGAGAGCTTCAGATTCCCCTGGAACTGGAGGAAAGGAGGGTTCGTAGCTACCATGTGGGAAATTTACTGATAATTTCATACATGCATATAAGGTGTTTTGCTCAAATCCACGCCCCCTCCCTCCTCTTCAGAGTGGGGAATGTTAGAGTAACAACCGTTTGTAATTCCAGTTCCAGGGGAACCTGACACTCTCTTCTGATCTCTGCAGGCATTGAACAGCAGGGGTGCACGAAAGGAGGGTTCGTAGCTACCATGTGGGAAATTTACTGATAATTTCATACATGCATATAAGGTGTTTTGCTCAAATCCACGCCCCCTCCCTCCTCTTCAGAGTGGGGAATGTTAGAGTAACAACCGTTTGTAATTCCAGTTCCAGGGGAACCTGACACTCTCTTCTGATCTCTGCAGGCATTGAACAGCAGGGGTGCACTTAGCAATATACTCATACACATAAAAATATTTTTAAAATAGTTTTTAAATGAGATTAGCTACTTCTGAACTAAGTAGCCCAGAATTTATGCGTACACACGCACACAGAGAGAGAACTGAATGCTCCCCAAAGTTGTTTTAAACTTTTTCTGATTTTTAGGGATTTTATGAGTTGTTTTTGTTGTTTGGTTTAGGGTTTTTGTTTTTGTTTGGAGGCAGGGTTTCATTCTGTAGTTCTGGCTGATCTGAAACTCCCTATGTAGCCCAAGCTGGCCTTGAGTTTTGCAGCCATCCAATGTAGGTGGCAACTACTTAACTCTGTCACTGTAGTATAAAAGCACAGACACTAGATAAAAGAATTTATATAGCTGGACTCTTATTAGCACTAGAGGCAGCTTATCAAGCCAGAGTTTGCCAGCTTGATCTATTCTAGAGGTCATGGGCAGAGGCAATTGGTTACATAAACAATTATGCCCAATTATGGCATTAAAGGACTCCATTACATTTTAAAGAACCAATCACAAGGAATAAGCTTTTAAAATCTGGATAAAACATTACATATAACAATACCAATTTTTAAAAATCAGTCCACAGACCACTATCATAAAATTATGAACATGTTAACATGTTTAGGGCCAACGAGGTGGCTTATCAGGTAGGAGTACTTGCCACAAGCCTGAAGACGAGAGTTTGATCCCCAGAATCCATGTGGAGGGAGAAAACTAACTCCCAAAAGCTGCTCTGGTCTCCACACACATGCACAGACAGACACACAAACACACAATATTAATGTGTGCCTTTTGGAGTTCACAGCATGAAGATTGTACTGTTTTGTTTCAAAAATAAAGTATGTAAGAGTCACATAATTACAACACAAAAAGTGTTGTAATACAAACTAGTCTCTTTTGAAGCAAGCCTTGAAACTATGGAACAATACAACTCATACCTCTCCTTCTGCTCCCTTTCTCCCCTCACACATTTAAGACTTTAGCATCGAATGCCCTACCTTGAACCTAGCCCCCCAAAGCCCGGTATTCTTGGTAACATTAAGAGACACAATAATCCATTCCACATTTTAGACTCCAAATTTCCTCACCACCCAAACTGTCTTTCTCACAGGGCTAGTTCTTTTCATTCCCAACATCTTTTCCTCCATTCTATCTCAATTACCAACTGGTATGGTCACACATGAATAGTTAAAATCTCTAATGAGGATGGGACTACCTCTATGGTACATGAGATGACTTGTTCGAATATAGGAATTGAACTGAAATTTGCAAGAAAAAAAAAGAAACATATGCATCCTTATATTTAAGATACAGAACATTAATACACTGGGGATGTGTGCTTATTTTTTTACACTGACAGGCATGGGTGCTTCAAGGAGACCACCACCTGGATCTTATAATTAACGGATCTTATAATTAACATCTACTATATCCTCCAAAAATCAAGCATTTCACGGATCTCCACCCCCTATCTTTCTGGCTCATTCACTCTGTTACACCAACCCCAACAATTCTCCGACCTCCTTAAACTTCGTAAATCATCGTCATCTTCACTTTTTCACTATCTTGCCTTTCATGTCCTTAATTTCCTCCTTTTCCAGCTTATACGCTATTGGTTCATGGCTACAACCACTTCTGCAGATTCACTCCCGGTCTCCTTGTCCCTCTCTCCCTAGGTTATACATTCCTGACAACACACCGCACTAGTCAAAGTCAGCTTTGCGTGTTCCACACACAGACATAAAGCAATGGAATGAAATTGTACAATCTTCTAATTCTTTTAATTTTTTAATTGAATTTTAGGGCTTCCCATACAATACAGTTTGATGGCATTTAGATCCCCTCCCACAACTGCACATTCCCCCACTGCCTCCCCCCGCCACTCAATTTAATATATTCTCATATATAACGGCTTTATAGTCTGATTTGCGTCCCTAAGCTTTATAGTCTGATTTGCGTCCCTAAAATGTGCAATCTGAATGTTTACATTCCCTCTAAATTTCTAAAAGTTCCAATGGTCCTTAACCCTACCCAGCAATCCTACATTTCCCTAGTCAATTCATTCTCAGTTTGACAACTTTCAGACTTTCCTCTCCTCAAACCTTCAATTTATTTCTAGTGATGTCATGATGGTAATATTTATTTTTTAAAACTCGGGAAAAGATAACAATTCTGTTTGACAACTTTCAGACTTTCCTCTCCTCAAACCTTCAACTGTCATCTCTCTCAGCTGCTAACCCTAATACTGCCAGTAAACGGAAGCCAACAGAAGAGAACATTCACCAAATCTACCAGCATGCTTGCCTGTTTTTCTGCCCACACACTGAGCCTTTCCTTGTAACCATGATTTGTCTTTGCTTCTACTTACTAAATTTAACTTCTTCACTAGTGTTAGATCTTTTTTTCTCAAAGATTTTTCTAGGTTAGTCTCTCTCCCCATAGTGTCATGTTTCCCTTATTAACAACCATTTCCATGTGCATGATAGAGAATGTACCATGCAAAAAATAAAAGTCTTCCTTGCTTTGTAGCAAAATTCTCCACAATCAGCTAAACCCACTTCCTTGCTTTATTCCAGTGTAATCAAGTTTTCATCCCCAATACTCCTCTGAAATCACTCAAGGTCATCAGCTTTCCTTCTCGTCAAACCCAGGGGCTGCTTTACTCAATCTCTCAGTGGCATTCGATATAACCAACACTTTCTTCTTGATTCACTTTTTGCACTTGATTTCTTGAAAAACATTTTCCTAATTTCCCTCTACCTCATTGTGACTTGTTTCCAGTCTCTTCTACATGGTACAGTGTTCTCAGTCCTCAACTCTCAATCGATATGAATGCCATGGGAAATTTCCTACAATACCACTGGTTTTTATTTTTTATTTGTCTTTTATGAATTTTCTGCCTACATGTATGTAAGTACACCAAGTGCATACAAACCCAGGGCATCATGGCTTCCATTTTCACTGATAACATGGCATACCAGATTCCATTTTTAGTGATGGCAGGGCATCCCAGATTCCATTTTTACTGATGACAGGGCATCACAAGCTTCTGTTTTTACTGATGGTGATGCATATTCTACAAAGTACTCAGAACAATTTTTTGATAACGTAAATTAGATTATATCATTCCCTGCTCAAATCCTTCCAATGGCATCCCATCACCTTAAAGCCTTTAAGATGAACTCAAAGACCTCTGTGATCAGGTGACTGTCAGCCTCTCATCACTTTACCTCTTGTTCAGAATACTCTAGACACACAAGCTTTGTACATTGCTCCAAAAATACCAAGAATGTTACCAATTAATTTTTTTTTCTCTTTAAAATTTAAAAGTTCTTTCCATCAAGGCTTGTGTAAATCTACACCACTATATTAATCAACAGAGAAATGTTTAAGCCACCCAAAGAAGTGGGTCTGAAATGAATACTCTATACAATTTGACTTTCATAACTTTAATACTTAAAAGCATGCTTAGCCTTCTAATGTCCAATTAGAAAATTAAACTGGTATCAGGTTAGTACCACAAACTTAAACAATGAGAAGAATTTTTATTTTTTAAATTCTAAGGTAAAAGCATTGTAAAGTTGTATAAAATATAAACAAACAAGATAGCAGCAAAATGAGGCATGCTGGTTGGCCCAGAGCATACTGGCTCCCAAGAGACTGAATGCGGCCAGTGGACCATGTAACAAACCTTATCACACAAGATGAATATTTACCTGACGACAGGCACTTCTATACTGATCTCAAAATTCTGAGGCCAGGGCATGGTAAGTAACAAAGAAAATAACTGGAGAGTCAAAATGGCAGCACAGCCAGAGCAATTACCTAGAAACAGGAATCAAGCCTCTTAATTTTATTAAGAATCTTAATGCTTCTTTATTGATCTCAAATTCTGAACTCAGGACTTGGTAAGTAAGAGGGACAATAACTGGGGAGCCAAGATGGCAAAGCTGTGGAGCTGGCTGCCCATGTGTACCAGAGGGGCATACACCTGGATGCCCACCCACACCCGCACTTGCACAGCCATGACTGCCATCCTCCCTGAACTGCCCACCCATGAAGCCCTGGTGGCACCCATGGTCAGCTGACCATAACTATCACCCAGCTGCTGTCAAGACCTGGCTGAAATCCTCAACATTAGGAATCTAAGAAGTCTACAGATTTCAGAAAATCAACTAGAGGATGCTGGTGTAATCCTGTGAAGCTGTGACACCTCCCAACGGCCACTGAGACTCTTAGGTTGGAGGCCTGTGCGCTAACTGCTGCCTGCTGTGAGGACCTAGCTTCTGCTTTATCCACAGTAACACCCTGAAGGGAATCAGCCTGTTGGAGAATGCCTTGGTTCACAGTGGGGTCACTGTGCTGAGGGAGGCCTGGAAACAGCCAAAGTGTATTCTGCACAAAAGGGCTGTGAACAACTAACTTTGATGAGGAACACCAAGCAGTTCTGATCACTGAGAAAAAGAGAAACCCTACTTAACCTTCCTAAGCAGTGTGTAAAAGAAACAGAAATTGAAAAAAAAAACAGAAAGGGAGTGGGCCCTTATTTGGCAGACCTGTGTCTAAGAATTACAGATCACTGACATTCTAATCAGATAGGACTTCTCAGGCACCCAGCTCAGGTGTGTTATGTAAGTGTATGAGTTTTTTCATTTGTAAACAGAAGACACAAAGTGGAGGGTAGAGGGTGAGGGTGGAGACCCAGGAGGTCTGAATACAATCAAAATGCATTGCATGAAATTCTTGAATCAATATTTCTCTTAAAAAATCATGTGAAATAATGGAGAAAAAGAGTTATTTTCAGGGACTACTTTTACTTCTAGAGTTTTGAGTCATATAATGTTATTGCATATTTAAAGTAGATATTATAAGGCTGGAGAGATGACTCAGTACAGTGCTTACCATACATGCATGAGGACCTGAGTTCAATCCTCAGAACTTATCTAAAAAAGAGAGGTGTGGCACATGCCTTTAATCCCAACACTCAGGAGGCAGAAACAGGCAGATCTCTGTGAGATTAAGGCCAGCCTGGTCTACAAAGCAAGTTCCAGGCCAGATGGGGCTACAGGGAGACCCTGTCTCCAAAAGAAAAAAAAAAAAGCCAGGTGTGATGCATACACTTGGAATCCCAAAACAGGAGAGGCAGAGACAGTTGGATGCCTGGGGCTCCCTCGCCAGTCAGCCTACCCTAACCACAAGGTGAACAACACCTAAAGAACAATATCCTAGGTTGACCTTGGGCCTCCACTCACACATGTAAACATGTGCATCCACACACATGAACTCACATACATGCAAACACACACTGGAATTTTAAGGGATAGAGAGATGAGAAGCATGAGAACATCTGTAACCCTAGCCCTGGGGTAGTGTTTTGGAGACATCCCCGGAGCTCGCTGGCCATCCAGTCTAGCTAACTGGTGAGCTCTGGGCTCAGTGAGAGATGCTTTCTCAAAAAAATAAGATGGAAAGCAGTAAAGACAGTCACCTGACATCAACCACTGGCCTCCATACATGCACACTCACATGTACATGTGCACACACATGCACTCATACACTATATGGGTGATAATGAAATTAAAATTAAGATTTTAAAACAAGAAAAATGGATTTTTATGATACTGAAAATCAGAAGCAATATATTTATGACTTTTTGGGAAAAGCTTTTGCTTACATTTTAGTCTTCTATCATAGCTAAGAGTTCAATAGAATATAAACCCATGAATAATACATCTTCATACATAATGTTTCATATCAGATATTAAAGAGATGGCTCAGCATATAAGAGCACTGGTGGTTCTTACAGAAGACCCAGGTTCTAATCCCAGCACCCACATTGTGGCTAACAACCGTTTGTAACTCCAGTTCTAGGGGAATCCGATGCCCTCTTCTGTCTTCCAAGGGCAGTGCACGACATGGGTGCACTTAAACACATGCAGGCATAACACATAAAATAATAAAAAGTAAATAAAAAATTTAAAGAGTTCGCATCAGTAATTGAATAGTTCAATAAACATCCTAATCACTTTAAAGCAATTTCCTTGAACATCTGCACAACTGTATGTAAGAACCTAGAGGCCTGCTGGTAGCAAAGAAACACTGGCAGAGCATAAGAGAAAAATGACAGCACAGTCGCTTTCCTTCAAACTCATTTACAGTGACCAATCTCACCACTTGCCAAGAGGTGTATCACCTGAACCAAGATTAAATAAATGACTTGATAAATGACTTGGGGCCAACAACAGAAGAGGGCAAAATTCCTTATCTCCAAATTTGCTACAGCCACTGTCTGTGGCAATCAGTCAGTGATAAATACTTATTAGAGAATACTATCCTCCTTTCAGATACCTGAAAGTTATTCTGGTTTTTGTTCCTGACCTAAGTTCTAGTACTACACTCTCAAAGAATCACGTATTGGACCCTACTGAACTAAGGCTGATACTACAAGTCTGTCAGGGCAAAGGCATAATACGTCAAAAGAACAAAGACAAGTTTGAGAAAACAGATTTTCCAAATTCTCTGGACCTACAGAATCCAGCCTTTGATCAAGGGTAAGGGCCTGAGTTTGCTCCTGGCTAGACCTGAAGACAACATGGGCTCCTTTTACACTCATCCTATGATCTCTCTTGTACAGGCTCATACCCTAAGGCCATGACAAGAAAACATAGGAAATTTTCCACTCCTTAGTCACAGAAATAACATCTACTTTGGAAAGCATACCCCTGCTACCGTCACCTCTTCCAAGCATACACCTGATATCGTCACCTCTTCCAAGCATACCCGATATCGTCACCTCTTCCAAGCATACCCGATATCGTCACCTCTTCCGAGCATACCCCTGATATCGTCACCTCTTCCAAGCATACACCTGATATCATCACCTCTTCCAAGCATACCTGATATCGTCACCTCTTTCAAGCCGTCACCTCTTCCAAGCATAACCCTGATATCACTACCCTCTTCCAATAGCCACTGTAGTTTTCTGGAATCCCATCTTTCCTAGCGTCTTCATTTCACTGATTTGCAAGTACATGCTGAAGTTAGTGCATTTTTCATGTACTTTCTAGAGTCAAGAATGATAAGGCTGAAAATATTATTTTAAAATACTGCTCCTTGCCAGGTGTAGTGACACAGGCCTTTAATCCCAGCACTCAGGAGACAGAAGCAAGTGTGTGAGACTGAGGCCAGCCTGTTCTACACACAGCATTCCAGGCCAGCTGGGGGTACAGGGAGACTCTGTCTAAATAAACAAACGAACAAATAAAAATAAGTAAAAGACTTTAAAAATAAAACACTTCCTTAAATTTTAATATGCAAACTATGGATCTTGCTAAAATGTACATTCTAATTCAGTGTATCTGGTTCCCAGGTATTGCAAATGCTCCCAATTTCTAGGAAATTTTTTAAGTAGCAAGGTTCCAGGTTCCACAAGCACCTATGTATGATGCCTTCCCTCAAGTCGTAATCCTAGTGGAGTATTGATCTTTCTTGTTACAGTTTTCTTTTTTTCTGGGGCAGGGGGTGTCATTAATTTTTGTTGGTTGGTTGTTCGTTGTTCA
>NW_008340163.1:36837-40902 GCF_000622305.1 Nannospalax galili
TTTAATAGGTGTACGAATTAGTTACTTTTCTGTTGCTATAATAAAATACCATGACCAAAAGCAATTTATAGAAGAGTTTACTTTGGCTTATGGTTTCAGACAAGTCCATAATAGTGAGAAAGGCTGGGCAGCAGAAGGTTGGAACAGGAAGCTAACTGATCATATTTCATCAGCACACCAGGGACAGAAACCACTGGAAGTGGAGTGAGCTCTCAAAGTCCACCTCTAGTGACATACTTCCTACAGCAAGGCTCTATCACCTAAAGGTTCTACAACCTCTCCAAAACAGTGCTATCAAGTGTTCAAACACATGAGCCTATGGGGGATATTTCTCATTCAAACCATCACAGTCTACTCCCTGACCCCCACAGGCTCATGGCCATATCATAATGCAAAATGTATCTAGTCCAACTTGAAAAGCCTCCATACTCTTTCACAGTCTCACCTCTATTTCAGAAGTTCACAGTATCTTTTGAGACTCAAAATAATCTCTTATCTATAACCTTCTATAAAATAAAAGCAAAATGCATACTTCCAATATACATTGACACAGAATATATATTTCCATTGAAAAAGTAGGGAATGGAGACATAGTGAAGAAATACCAGACCAAAGCAAGATCGAAACCCAGTAGGGCAAAAAACAAATCCTGTAGCTCTCTGTCCAGTGTCTACAGCTTTAGATCCCAAGGACTTAAATGGCTCTGCTCCCAGCATACATCATTCTCATGCTGGTTCCACTTCCTATATGCAGCTCTCCTTGGCAGATGTCTCACAGGTCTGGTATCTCTGCCATCATGGTATCCATCACAACCCAGGCTTTACTTTCACAGCTTCATGAATTAGACTCTAATGGCCTCTTGCCCTCTCAGGGCCTTCACACAGGGACTTCCACAGCACACTTAGCAGTTCTCTGAAACTGAGTAGGGAGAATCTATGGCCCCCTCATTCCAAAGCGTCAAGTGAATGACACTGACAAGTTCAACTTCTAGCTTGGAATGAACTCTCATCCCCTTGGACCACATTAGCAACAGCTTTTGTATACTGAAACATCTGCTTTCTAGGAGCAAGCAACCCCTTAGGCTTTCTTCTTTCACTTGATGGAGCCTAGCTGGGAGGAGTCTTGCCCTGGGGTTACCCTTCCCATTGTTCAGTGCAGACCAGGAGGCCTCTCCTTAATGGTGCTAATCTCCTTAGCAATTACAGCCTCTTTTCCAGCTCCAGCACATGCACCGGCTGTAACATTAAGCTTTTAGTGTTTTTTTTTTCCTCTCCAAACTATACATTGTGTATTTCCTTGTGTATCACTTGCTCTTTGTCAGTGCAACTGTATAAGAGTTATCAGTAATAAGCATTCCAAAGACTCAACATTATGCTGTCTTAGAATCTCCTCTGCCAAAGAAATTAGTCCATTAACTTTCAAATTCAGCCTCACATAAATTCTCAGGACACAGGCAGAAAACAGCCAGATTTTTGCCAAATATAACATATGCATGGCCCCTATATATAGTCAAAAGACCTTGTTCCTGCTGAAACCTCGTGATCCATGTCTCCACAGTCCACACTGCTCTCAGCACTACTATATTAAAGGCTCCTACCAGACTGGGCTATTAAGCTCTTCTTACAACATTCATTTTCCTAGCTCAAAGTTCCAAATACTTGCACATTGCTCAAAAAAGCAACGTGGTCAGGTACTTCACAGGAACCATCCCACATCCCCTAGTACCACTTCTGTATTAGTTACTTTTCTGCTGCTGTGATTAAAATACCATGACCAAAAGCAACTTAGAGAGGAAGAGTTTATTTTGGCTTATGATTCCAAAAGGGTCCATAATGGTGAGAAAGACATGGCAGCAAGCAGCCAGAGCAGGAAGCTGGCTGCTCATATTTCATCGTCAGCACACCAGGAAATACAGAGAGCACTGGAAGCAGGGTGAGGCTATAAATTCTAAAGCCCACACCCAGCAAAGCTCCATCACCTAAGGGTTCCATAACTTCCCCAAACAGTACAACCAACAGAGGACCAAGTATTTAAATACATGAGCCTATGGGGGACATCAGTCATTCAAACAACCACAACCCTTAATGGCTAGACCTAAGAGTGATCAAGCTATCTATTCAACTACAATCAAGTTAGATTTGTATCAAGTTAGATTTTTATTACTTTCACCTTAAGATACATTAAAAATACTCTAAATGCCACCTGAGGGATAAAGAATGTCAAAAATGCTATTACAAATTGGGGAAAAGAAACTGATTGTTTTTTAATAGGGGTTAGTTTTTTAGACAGGGTCTAACTCTGTAGCACAAGATGGCCTCAAATTCTTGGTGATCCTCATGCTCCAGCCTCCTTAGTGATGGAATTACAGGTGTAAGCAATCATGCCCCCAAAAGAAACTGATTTTATACATTGATTTTTATTTTGTTTTGGTTTAGTTTGGTTTTTTGACACTGGGTCTCATGTAGCTCCATGCTGACTTCAAATTTACTTTGTAGCAGAGGCTGACCTTCAACTCCTTAATCCTTCTGCTTCCACCTTCCAAGTGCTAGGATTGCAGAGATGTAATACCACATCCAGCAAGAAACTGATTTTTTTAGCTGAAAAACAGCCTGATGTGTTCTATTCACCTTAAGAAATGAGATTCAAGTCAAGTGGTACTTCAGACCCATAATCCCAGCAGGCAGAGGCAGAGGCAGAGGGATCTCTGAGTTTGAGGCCAGCACGGTCTATAGCGAAACTTTATCTCAAAAAAGAAAAAGGTAAAAGAAGTGGGTTTCAACTTTAACCACTTAAAGTTCACATTCCCAGTATACTATCATATTAAGAAATACTTGTAAAAAGAACTTCCCTCATATATCCCCTACTTTGGTTAGTAGAACACCAGCCTTTCAAGGCAAAATCTTTGGTGCCAATCTACAATTTTCCTTCTCCATTTCCCCATTCTTCCTACTTCCTCAACCAAAATGACCAAGTCCTATCATTTTTTCCTAAGTGTTCTTAGAGCCGGGTGTGGTGGCGCACACCTTTAATCCCAGCACTTGGGAGGCAGAGGCAGGCGGATCTCTGTGAGTTCAAGGCCAGCCTGGTCTACAAAGTGAGTTCCAGGACAGCTGGGGCTACAGGGAGACCCTGTCTCAAAACGACCAAAAAAAAAAAGAGAAAATTCTAAGTGTTCTTCCAGTCAATCCTCTCCATAACCTCTGCTACTGCCTAGTCCACACCTTTTTTTCTCACCTTATCTGAAACAGCTATCCCAACATCACTGCCTCAGTCACCCTTATTCCACAGCAATCAGGGTGATTTTCCAGTTACAACCCTAGTATCTCTTCTGCTCAAAATTTCAACTGTCTCTATCACCTACAGACCTAAGCTATTAATATCAAATAATAGCCTAACCTATTAATAACAGAATATAACTTTCTATGATTTGAGTCCTGCCACATCACACTGTGATCACCTCATGAAACACTTTTTTTTAAGACAATCTAAATTTGTATCCCAAATTCAAAATCTTCCTGCTTCAACCTGTGCTGTAATTACAGGTATGTACCACATCCAACCTGCATCCAACACTTTAAGCCTCATCAATATCAAGCTATACTACTTGAATTTCTAGCATACACATCATGCTAGTTATCTATAGCCAACATTTTCCTCTTTGGATTCCTGGATAACTGCCATGTATCTTTAAGATTCAGCTTATGTTTAATGAGAACACTCAGTCAAGTGCTTGTCCCACACTAAGTATAAGAACCTGAATTTGCTCCCTAACACCTAAGTAAAAAGTCAGGCATGGTGGCATATACTTGGAGCCCCAGTGCTAGGGAGGAGAAGACAGGAAGAACCCTGGAGCTCACTGGCCCGTCAGCCTAGCCTAATAAAAATAAATAAAATAAAATTCAGCTTAGATCCCAGGAAAGCACCTAAGCCTTACTATTATTATTGTTTTCCATTTTGTGAACTCTGTAGCTAACACTGGCACTTAATGGGCATTTACTATGTCCCTGCCACTGTTTCCAAGCATTTCCAACTCATTTAATCTTCTATGAAGTAGAACCGTTATTA
>NW_008340163.1:40943-47657 GCF_000622305.1 Nannospalax galili
TTCAGATATCCAACTTGATGGAAACAGATGAAAATCCCTACGTCGTATATAATGTTGTACCTATCACAGTGAAGTTATTCACATGAATGTCACATAAGCTCCCTGAGGGTAGGGAGCATGTCACGTCTGTCTCTAAATCAACTGTACCTGGTTTAAACTACATACATAAACACTGCTCACATTTCTGGAACTGACTTTAAAATAGCATTCCTAACAAGCTCAGGACAAAAACATTCAAAAACTGGTTCCCAAATAAATATCTGAATATGTTATAGGAGTTCTAGAATAAAGTAAGCTATTTTATCAAATAAAAGGATATTCAAAAGAGAAGTCATGGGGCTGGAGAGATGGCTCAGCAGTTAAGAACACTGGTTGTTCCTGCAAAAGACCTGGGGTGTTCAAATCCCAGCACCCATATGGCAGCTAACAACTGTCCATAACTCCAGTCCCAGGGGATCCAACAGCCTCATCTGACCTCTGTGGGCATTGTACGACATGGTACACTTACCTATATGCAGGTAATACACACATACACATAAAATAAAAATAATACCAGAACTTAAAAAAGTTGTCCTCCAACCATATGCTTGCTGTGGTATGCATGTTGCATCATGTGTGTATCAGAGAGAGAGAGGGAGGGAGAGAGAGAGGGAGAGAGAGAGAGAAAGAGAGAGAGAGAGAGAGAGAGAGAGAGAGAGAGAGAGAGAGAGAGAGAGAGGAGAGAGAGAGATTTCTATCTAAGGTTGTGTAGACTGGCATTCCACTATTCAAATACTGAAACTGTTTCTAAGGCAAAGAAAAATTTTAAAAACTAAGAATAAAATAAAACCACCAGTCTACAGAATATAGACTTTTATACTACAACATATACGTTACATTAAAACATATGAAGTCATTCTTAGTTTAAAATTTAAAAAGGTATTCTAATACTAACGATATAAAACTTTATAACCAAACTACTGTACTCAGTTGTGTTACACTCCTCTGAGCCATACTGAAATGGAGTAATTAAAATCCATTGGGACAGTACTAGCAACAGCCCACACACAGTACGTTAGAATGATCTACACTCCACCCAGCCTTAAACCACTTGTGCACCACTGAAAGGTAAATTTGCTATCCAAAGACCCAAAATTTAAGCCACTGCGAGTTCAGGCCACAGGACCGCAATCTCTGCCCCTAAACACACCTACCATTTCTTTGTACATTCAACCATCAGCTCCTGGTAAGAGGCCACAAACTGGAACTTGGATGCATGTTTTCCCACACGCTGCAGTCTCTTCCAAACTGAAGCCATGGTGAGGGGTCAAAAGGCTGGAAAGGTTCTGGATGTGCAATACAGCAGCTTTAATAAAGCAGAGGGTCCAAAGCAAAAGAGCTTTGCATGTATGTCCGTACTTAAAAAAAAAAAAAAAAAGAAAACTCAACTATAACTTGAAATGATGCTTGGGGTCCATAAGTCTTCCCCGTTTCACAGGGTAAATCCCATCCTAGATGAATGGCCCAGTCAAGGACAGTATGAACACATGACACGATAATTGAGTGGAGGTTCCCTCACGGAGACATCACCGTTCCACCTCAGGAGCTATATGACGTGTATTCTGGAGAACTGAAAAGCAAAACAAAGACAGAAAGAGCAAGAATATGAGGAGAAAAGCACGGAGAAGCGACTAACACCCATGCTAGATAAGGCTGCAACAGCCTGTTATCTGCATGTTTTTCAAACAATGAAACAAAACACCGGCCTCAAAAGCTACTAACATCAAGGATGCCCGATACCATGGAAGAACTGACAATTCACAGCGAAGACGGGGGCAAAACACCAGGTAACCAGCAGCAGGCACCGAGAGGAGTCGGGCCCTGCCTGCCCATCCTCGCATCACAGAAGGGCTAGTAGAGCGGGAAAGTCGGGATACTGGTTAAGGTCCACCGCCAGTCAGAGGGAGGAGCGGAGTATTTTTAAATAAACTTTATTTTTCCGACAATAATGAATAGCCTCGAGTCCTAGAATGTGTGCTTAGAACAAACTAGGGTGCAAGACGGAAACGCTGTTGTCCAGGAGGAGGGGAAACGGACGAGGACTAGGAGTGGAGGGAAAGCTCCAGGCTCCGGGAGGGCAAGGTCCCTGCTGCAGGCCACCCAGGCTCCCTTCACCCAGGCTGCCCCGAGGAGCGGAATGCAAAGTCCTGCCTGGGCTGGACGCGGGGCAGCGGGCAGCGGCAGTGCGGGTGCGGCGCCTCCCTCCCCCAGACGAGCAGCCCGCCCTCCCGCGCCGCCCCCGCCCGCAGGGAGCCCGGACCCTGCCTCTGCCCGCAGGCGCTGCCCCTGTCACCCAGGCGGTACCACCGACCCCAGCCCGGCCCCCGCGCCCCGGCCCCTCCTCACACCTCCAATCCCGCCGTGCCCTCCTCAGAGCCGCTCCTCCGTCGCCGCCGCCGCAGCACCCGCCGCCGCCACCGAGTCCTCCATCCCCACCGGAGTCGCATGGAACAGCCGAGCCCGGCGCGGCGCAGGCGGGAGCCGGGGTCCGCAGTCCCCCGAGCGGACGGCGCCCGCGCCCGCCCCCTCCCGGCAGAGCGGCCTCCGGCCCGAGCGAACCCTGCTAGCGCCTCGGCTCAGCGCCTCGCGCCCCCTCCCCCGCCCTCCTCCGCCGCCACCACCACCATCATTACCTCCCCCGCCGCACCTCTCACACTAACCCTACCCACGGCAGCTCAACCTCGTCCGCGCGGCCGCCATTGGCCTGGCATGCGAGGGCCCCGCCCACGGGGGTGGCCGGGCCTTCGTGCGGCTGGAGCGTCTCATTGGCGAAGCTCGGTGCCAGTCACGGAGGCTCCACCCCCTCAGGCCCAAGAGGTGTATTTTCCTGGGGGGAACTAGGCTCCGAGTCCGTCCTCTTTAAAAAAAAATTGGAGACCACGAAGGACGATCCCGCCCATTCCTCTGAATGGCTGAGAGAGAGCTCGAGAGGCGGGAGCGGTGGGGCGTGTTTATGGTGAACTGGAAAGCGGTTGCACACCGAGACTGTCCGTCACGGGCGGGGCAGGGCGGGGCAGGGCGGGGCTTCGGGCGCTTGCCTGTGCCGCTAGCAGGGGTCAGCCTGGCTGCCCGGCGCAGAGCTTGGTGCGGTCGCTCTCGGTCCTGGTCCCCTCCCAGAGCCCGGCGTGCCCTCTCCTGCGTAGCCAGCAGCCAGCGTCTTTACACACACGGCCTGAATTTCACTCCGTTCCTCCTGGGTTTTATTTTGACCCTGCCAGGCCCCCGCCCCAGGTCCAAATCCACAGGATTCAGTAAGCTGAACTAGACGTAAAACGTCTATACTGCGGCTTCTTCCTGCTCTGAGTCTCAGCGTTTCTTTTGAATCTTGCTTTCTCCGCTGGTTTGCGGTCTCTCTATCCCCTGGGATGAGCCGGGGGTGGATATGGGAGTGGTTGGCTAGGTGAAAAGGGCGGTTGGAGGCCGAGGGCAAGGGTGTCCTGCCCTGTTAAAAGAGCGGGCCTCTGGCAGCTCAGGATGGCCTGGAACTCGCTCTTGTAACCCAGGGCTGACCTTGAACTCTGACTTTACTGCCTCTACCTCCTGAGATCACGTGCATCAGTCAAGCCAGAATTTTTTTTTTTTTTTTTTTTTTTTTTTTTTTTTTTTTTTTTTTTTTTTTTTTTTTTTTTTTAAAAGGTTTTCCCTCTTGCCCCCCGCTGCGGTCTCTCTATCCCCTGGGATGAGCCGGGGGTGGATATGGGAACGGCTGGCTAGGTGAAAAGGGCGATTGGAGGCCGAGAGCAAGGGTGTCCTGCCCAGTTAAAAGAGCGGGCCTCTGGCAGCTCAGGATGGCCTGGAACCCGCTCTTGTAGGCCAGGGCTGGCCTTTAACTCTGACTTTACTGCCTCTGCCTCCTGAAATCACGTGCATCAGTCAAGCCAGATTTTTTTTTTTTTCTTTTTTCTTAAAATAGTGTCTGGCAGTATATCCGAGGCTGGCCTCGAGCTCCATCATCCTCTGGCTTCCAGGGTGGTGGGATTGCTGGGATTTGCCAGTGTGAGCCGTTGCCCAGCTCCAAGGTCCCTTTTGAGGATATGAAAGCTACACTTTCCCTATGGGCAGAAAATATCCCAAAACACAAAACATTTGCTTTCAATTGTAGGCGGTTCTCAGATCTTTGATGCACAGAAAGAACTAAGCAATGTGCTGAGACACTCATGGTTTGTCAGGACTAAGGCAAAAAGACCGAGGAGCCTAAGGATATTGGGAGAAGTGTTGCCCAAGGAGGGAGGGGGAAGAAGGGCTAGGGAGAGAGGAGAGAGCGGAAGAGGGGAGGGAAAGAAAGAAAGTTTGCAATGAGCAAACTTTGGAAATGAGGTGGAAGCAAGCATGGAAACAGTAAAAATAAGCCCTGAAATTAATTAAGGGTCATTCCTAAGCTTATAAAAGGTGGAGAATATAGTAAAAGAGTAACCTGAAGGGCTCATCAGAGGACCCGGATTTGAATCCCAGCACTCAGATGGCAGCTGACAAAGGCCATAACTCCAGTTCCAGGGAAATTCGATGCCCTCTTCTGACCTCCACAGGCACTGCATGACACAGGTGCACTAACGTACAGGCAAGCAGTGCACTCATACACATAAAATAAAAATGATAAAATATTTTTTTAAAGTTAACTTGAATTCTTTGAAGGAGGTGAAGTGTGATGAAGTAAGAACAGCTGCATACAATAGTAGCAAGAGAAAGGAAGGGGTGGATACTATCAATTCCAGGCAGATGGGAGATGGGTAGAAGGCTTGAATCCAGGA
Organism: Nannospalax galili; assembly: GCF_000622305.1. Classification (NCBI taxonomy): domain Eukaryota; kingdom Metazoa; phylum Chordata; class Mammalia; order Rodentia; family Spalacidae; genus Nannospalax; species Nannospalax galili. The sequence goes on from NW_008340163.1 coordinate 45,731, forward strand.
TCTAAGTCTACTTCCACTTTCAGTAAGAGAAAATGGCCTAATAATACCACAGAGAGGAATGTACATTTTACAGAAAAAGGGTAGTTATCACTTATTTTGCAGTAGTCAGTTCTAAAATGTAAAATAACCAGAATTCTTATTGTGTATACATTTTACAGTTCTCAGGTGTCCTTCACAGGTGAGTTACACAGCCATCATGATCTTTTAGTAATATATTCTGCTTTGTTAATAGATATTATGTGCATAGACCTTTTTAATGGGTAATTTATAGAAATGGTCATAAACTATGCTCATCTAAGTTGCCCTTCAAGAACCCACATGATAATCAGGTTTTTGCACCCTACTTATTACTGTTCTTCATAAATTCTCAGATATTCTCAATATGGTCATTCTGTTTCTTTTAATACTCTTTTCCTTCCTCAAAGGAGAGAGGAGGCTTTATTGTAAAGAAATTATCTAAAGAGCAGTGGGAGGAAGAGGGAAGAAAGGAAGGAGAAAGGGAGGGATGGAAGAAGGATGAAGCGCTAGGGATCTTCAAGTTAGAAAATTTCAAAGAAAAGTTTTTTTATAAGATAGCTCTTCATTTTAGGGAAAACATTTTTCTTGGACATAAACTCACTTTTCTTTTTAGCCGCCAGGGTAGCTATGAAGAGACCAAGGTTAAAATTGCCCCCTGAACAAGGAAAGATACTGAGAGCAGACCTTGACATTGTTCTACTGCTGAGCTCAAGCGCATAAACTGTCTCCTGGAGGCTGCCGGGAGCAGTGTCTTCTCTTCTCCCCAGAACACTTTTAAAAATAACCTGTCTACCAACTGAATTTATTGAGGAACTTTAAATATAGAATATTCTAAGATTTGTTGGTCTGTTTATAAGTACCGACTAAATATTGATCATATTAAATACTATTAATAATACATAAAGGTTATAGTTCTATTCTCAAAGAATTTTCAGAAGCAGATCTTCAACACCCATGCAAGAAAAATGACCTCTCTGAGCCCCAGTTTCCTAGTCTATAACACCAGTAAGCATCCCTTTCTGCGATGTTGAGAACATAGAAGATACGAACATAAAGTATCATAACCAGTGTATGCTATTCTATCTGGTAGCAAGCTTAAATAAGAAAAAGCATGACAGGTTTTCAAGAACACTTGAACAATCTCTACATGGTCCTACACATCCCTCCCTGAAGGACTGCAGTCTCTCAGGCAGTACATTTACATTATTCCTCTCCCATTAACTCGGTGGATACCACACATGAATGTCAATAATTTGGTGGGTTGAGGACTTTATAATAATTACTTAGCATTTACCTACCTCTAATCCACCTGACCATACTTAATGTCATCTTACCTGGGCTCTTTTGGCAAGCTGTAAGTTACTTTTTTCCCGAAGGTTCCAGTTCCCCTGCCTATGGGCTAAATCCTGCTGACTGCTACCCCTTCCTGGACTCTTCTCCATGTTTCTGTGCCCCTTTTCTAACCCCCTGTTTATCTGAGACTTGATTTATCATCTCTCTGTCCCACACTTCATAGATACATAATAGACCTTTGTATACAATAGACGTTTGTTTGCTGAGTGCAAAATTTTAGTTTTACTTAACAGGAGTCAATATTTCACAAAAATTAAGTTTTGCCTTTCAAAACTGCCAAGCTTAAAATGAAATAAGGAGGCAATGCCACCCACAGATCTTAAATCTTTTCTGCAGTGAAAGTTTGGAAAAGGACACAAATGCTTTTCAGTGGAGCAACTTTTCTAGTCCTGTTTTAGAAACTCCAAAATTGAAGATTCTATTTAGGAAATGCAGACATAGGTTCAAATTACTATTATCTTTCCAGGCGACAAAATTCTTTCCTTTTACAAGGTTTTGCCGTAAAAATTGTCAGCAGTATTATTACAGTATTTTAACTACTAATGGAACTTGTGCC
>NW_008340163.1:47959-49994 GCF_000622305.1 Nannospalax galili
GGAATTGTTTTAAAGTCTTAGCCAACAGCTATACGCCCAACAATCCCACTACAATTTCTATGACCCTAAAAATTTACCATGGCAAGCTAAAACTTTTGAAATTTTAACCAATGCTTTTTGTAATGTTTCTAGATAATTCCTTTTATCCTGTGGCTTTTCTTCTGTATCTCATCACAAGATAGCCTTGGCATTACCTCCCCACTCCATTTAAGCTGGTCTTTGCTATGTCAGGAAATAAACATAATAGATTAGAGAAAAACAGAATTTTTTTTTTGGAGTTTTAAAGGCCTGGTCTTTGGAGAATAATGGAATCAAATCCAGTTAGAGATTTATATTGCTTCATTCAATAGTCTCAAGTCTGAAGCCAGAAATGACTTAAACATGTGGCTAGTCCAAATTAAGATGCATTGTTAAGTATAAAATATACACTGATTTTGAAGAAGTACTATGTAAAAGCAAATGTAATACATATCATTAGTATTCTTATATTGATAACACATTGACATGATATTTTGGATATACAAAAGCAAAAATAATTTTATATGATCCTTTTTCAATCTGGGTACTAGAAAAAATATAAATTTCTGTTTTGGTTGTTTTTGCTTTCCAGTACTGGGGATTGAATTGAGGGCCTTATGTGTACTAAGCAAGCACTACCACTGAGCTACTACCTACCTAGCCCCTCAAAATGTAAATTTCACATGACTCTCGTACTGTATTGCTATTGGACAGTGTTGGTATAGAGAACAGTAAAGCTTCCTTTCACTGAGATGAAAAATCAATTTCCTGGGCTGGAAGAGGAGTTAGAATATGGTAAGACCCTAGATGCCAATAAATCCTGACAAGGGCACTTATTCTCACCGTATTCTGGCACAAGGTTTGGAGAAGGGTACCTGAAATGACAGGATCCACCTACCTATGGGATTGGAGACCTGAGACATAATTTTCCTGTTAGATCACTAAGATGTGACAAACCCCTTAAGAGAAGCAAGGGCCAGGCCAACCTGAGCCATGAGCAAAACCAGACAACCAAGACTTTAAAATGGCACAGTCCAATGCACTTTTAGTGATCAACAAAATGTTCTATACCTATACAATAGAATATCCATAAGCTGGTTGAGAGTATTGAGACACTTGAGGCTTGATTAGTATAGCTGAGTAGCATGAGTTTTAATATTATTTAATTGTAATTAATATAAATGTAAATAGCCACAAGTGGCTGGTGGCTACCATAATAGACAATACAAACTTACAAAGTACCACCGAGGTTCTGGGAAGCGCAAAGTAATTCCCAGTTTCCTAAAGAGACATGGGGTGTTAGGGAGGCATTAGACTTGAAAGAACCTTGCTGATAAGCCAAGATGAACTCAAGCAGTCTATGAGATGAGATGCTTCTGAGGAAAGATGACTATTAAAAAAAACAAGAGGAGGGCTGGAGAGATGGCTCAGTGGTTAAGAACACTGGTTGTTCTTGCAGAAGACCTGGGTTCAAATCTCAGCACCTACATGGCAGCTAACAACTGTCTGTAACTCCAGTTCCAGGGGATCTGACAGCCTCTTCTGTCCTCTGCAGGCATTGCATGACATGGGTACACTTACATTGCAGGCAATACATGAATACACATAAAATAAAAATAATAAAATATTTTTTTAAAAAACAAGAGGAGCCAGAGTGTAAATGAAGAGCCAGAATTCAGGGCTTCATCTTTCCTCAGCACCCAGATACCATGTAAATCCCTGCAGTTGAGATGCAGTCTCTGCCATACTAACAGTGATCACATCTTTGTCACCCTTTCTGAAATCACACCTTAAAGCTGAAATTTGGTGGAGTAATAGGAAAATGAAAACTGTATTTTTTTGCAAACCTGAGGCATTAGAGTGAATAGCAGTCATAAAACACTGGCCCAAGTGTGCCATTGCAAATCAATATTGTCTCTGGCTTTAGAGAACCCATATTGAAGATATTTTCACAGTGGTAAAGTCCCAGTCCACAAATGCTGTGTCGATCATGGTAAATGCAGCTATTAGGGATATT
>NW_008340163.1:50672-52717 GCF_000622305.1 Nannospalax galili
ATAAAAAAAGATTAACCCAACTTTCAGAAGACTATGCTAACTTATGCACAGCTTGGCAATCTTCTTGGCAGGTTAAGACAGGGAAAAATTCCAGTGCAAGGGAGTAACAGTGGGGATGGAAAGAGCCATGTCATTCTAAGTCTCTCTTTTCACAAGCTGCATAGTGACTAGGCCTACAGTGAGCAGATCTGCTAATCATGAGAGCTGCTCGGTATTTCTTCACATTCTGTTGCAATTTTGGGGCTCTATTTTTAAATTTTGAATATTTATTTTATTTGAGTGTTTTGCCTGCATATATGTTTATATGTATACCATGTGCATCCCTGGTACCCTCAAAAGCCAGAAGAGGATGTCAGATACCCTAGAACTGGAGTTCTGGATGGTTATGAACTACCATGTGGATTCTGGGAACCAAGCCCCAGTCTTCTAGAAGAACAGCAAGTACTCTTAACAGCTAATTCACCTCTCTAGCCCCCTGAATTCTGTTTTTAAATATCTCCAATAATACATGATTGATCTTTTCTCAAAGAAAATAACGTTTTCAGCAAGACTCAATTTTTTTGTACCATGATTCAGTCGTCTTTAAAAAAAAATGCTGATATTTGATATTAAAACCATGATACTCTATTCCTGAAATAATTTTAGTCTATTTTAATTTTTTTCTTATTTTCATGTGTATGTGTTCTCTATGCTGTTTGCATGTATGTGGGTGCACGTGTGTGTGTGCAGGCCCAAAGTTGATAATGAGAATCATCCTCCATCACTCTTCCATCTTACTCTTCGAGCCAAAGTCTTTTAATCAAACTCAGAACTTGCTGATATGGCTAGTCAGCCAGCGTTCCTTGTCGTTGCCCTACAAGACAAGGTGCCCTAGAATTGCAGGTGGTCCACCATGCCCACCCAGCATTTACCTGGCTTCTGGGAATCTGAACTCCCAGTCCTCTTGTTTGTGTGGCAAATGCTTTAATGGCTAAGTCATCTCTCCAGCCTCCAAGTTTAGTCTCTTTTAGATACTAAATATAGTACTGTATTGAGTCACACCTATTAAGAAACCCCTTAAACTAATTATCTGGCATTATCAATGTCTCATTTCTCATTTCAAAAACATGCGCACCTCTTTTGTAATAACCAACCTACTTTGGTGTAGAAAAGAGATGCTTCATTCTTTACAAAACACTTGCTAAAGATTGTGTGTGTGTGTGTGTGTGTGTGTGTGTGTGTGTGTGTGTGATGATAACCTGATTGTAGTTGAAGTATTCACTTGTTCCTTGAAGAATGAAAACAAGAATAAGGGCATATATTGTAAACTGTTCAACTTCTTTTATTCTAATGACACACTTCCTAGCTATTCACAAAATTGCCTGTACCTATCCTACAGAATACGCTCCTCCTATTTGTAATGTATAAAATCCAGCCTAAATCATGGCATACAAAATAATGATTACCAAGTTGGGCAACTGCCAGTGATAGCCTAACTTGCTGGGTCCTTCCTCATGTTTGTCCTACTGAGACATAAAACTGTACTGCATGCATGACAGTAGCTGCTTTACCACTGTATGTTTTCATGGAAACTAAGAACATTAGTTGATTTAATAAATTTGCCAATATCTACCTTCTCCCAATTTCTCTTCAATTTATCTGACTTTGCAAACTTTAAGGCAACACAAAAACTTGTATCTGATATTGCTGTAGGGAGTATGACTTTAAATGGCAGCGCTGGGATTTTTATTTTCTTTGATAATATTTTTAATGAAAACTGCATTCACTTACTAACGTATTTGTGAATAATTATTAAGCTCAAGGCATTGTGCAAAATACGGAGAATGTAGCACATCAAATGAGACAAAAAAAGTCCCTGCCCTCCTGGAGTTTACATTCCTCATCAGTTAGAAATCATTATTTAAGCATTTGCTCTAGAAAACCTATGGTGATGAGAGGTAAATATGCTTTGTTTAACAGTGACACAAACCATAAGAAAAATGTTATTAGTGACAATATATGGGGAACTGTTGTTAACAGATCATTCATTCAATAAAACCCCATTC
>NW_008340163.1:52945-64123 GCF_000622305.1 Nannospalax galili
TATTGATCTTTTTAAAATAATAGCTACAATGTAGCACTACTCTAACCAAAAATACAAATCACAGCCAGAAGTAAGATTACATCGTCTGGGAGAGAGCATATGCAATCCTTAAATATTACCCAAAACAACATATTCCCTGGAGCTCACATGGAACTTTTAAGAGTGTGATGGTTATTCAGACAGTAACAGGTTTTTAGCCAGGTGTGGTGTCATACATCTGGAATCCTAGAACCTGGGAGGTAAAGAAAGGAATATCAAAAGTTCAAGGCAGCCCAAGCTACATGAGACCCTATATCAAAAGAAAAAGGTAACAGAATTTTCAGAAACACACCTAACAGTGTGCCCTATCCCATTCCCCTCTCTTGACCCCAGTTGGCTCACCAGCAGTAAAAAATAGTGAGCCAACTATTATGTTTTGAAGGTCAAACCCAGGATTACCCAGAAAAAAAATTGCAATGTTTATAGGAAGCCAGCTTTGAAGTACTGTCCTGATAAGAATAGAGAAATTTCTCAAGTTTATGAAGTTCTCTCTGATGCCAAGAAAAGGGAATTATATGACAAAGAAGGCAAATTGGCAATTGGGGAGGGTGATGAAGGTGGTGGCTTTGGCTCTCCCATGAGCATCTTTTTGGAGGAAAAGAAAGGATTCAGAGAGAAAAGAGAAGTAAACATGTTCTGCATCCACTATCAGGAATCTTAGAATATCTATACAGTGGTACAACAAGAAAATTGGCTCTGCAAAAGAATACGATTTGTGACAAATGTGAAGGGCAAGGTGGTACGAGTGGAGTGCTGCCCCGGCTGCAGCGTTGCTGGAATGCAAATAAGGATTCATAAATAGGACGAAGAATGGTTCAAGTAATTCATTCTGTGTGCATGAAGTGCCAAGGCTATGGTGAACAGATCCTAATGACAGACATAAAGCTTGAGGGAAAGAAGATAGTTCAAGAGAAGATTCTAGAAGTTCATGTTGACAAAGACATGAAAGATGGATAGCAGATAGCATCCCATAATGAAGGAAATCAAAGACCAGGACTGGAGTCAGGAGATACTATCATTCTGCTAGATGAGACAGGCCACCAATGCTTTATTCAACAAGATGTTTACATGGGAGTGAACATAGAACTAGTTGAAGCACTATGTGAGTTCCAAAAGTCAATACCTTACTTAAAGACTGAAGGGCCATAGCCTTCACCTTTCACCCATGTCAGATGGTTACACATGGGAGAAAATGGATGTGTGCTCAATGAAGGTATGCCAATTTACTGTGTACCATGTGAAAGCAGGCACCTAATTATCAAGATTAAAGTAAATTTTCCTGAGAATGACTTTCTCTCTCCTGATAAACTTTCTTTGCTGGAAAAAAATTTTCCTGAAGGTCAGGAAATGGAAGAGACTGATAAATTGGATCGGGTAGAACTAGTAGACTTCGATACAAATCAAGAAAGAGGGTGCCCTTAAAATGGAGAAGTATATGAGAATTAAAAACATCATTTCATCATTACATCATTCCAGAGGGGATATTCAGTATCTAACTTCTTTGTAGGGCCAGTGAATAGGTCTTGCTGCTTTTTATGGGTTGTAGGTTGTTTTGTTGTTTTGTTTTGTTTTGTTTTGTTTATACTGGAGATGGAACCTAGAACCTTGTGCACAGTAAGCAAGAACTCTACCACTGAGCTAAATATCCCCACCCCTTTAAAGAATTTTATTATCATTATTTTAGACAGGATCTCCCTAAATTGAACCAGGCTAGCCTTGAATTTTGTGTCACTCTGTCAAGCCACGAACTTTCAAGAATTATAGGCCAGCATTGCTGGTATTTTATATGTAGTTGTGAGTGAAAGACTATAGTCAGAATACATTACTACTTGCTTTTGGATTTTTGTTGTTTGATTGTTTTGGTTTTGTTTTGTCTGTTTTGAAACAGAATTTCTTTATGTAGCTCAGCTAGTTTAGAATTCATTATATAAGCCAGGCTAACCTCAAACTCAGACATTCGTGGTTTTGTTTTCATAGTAAAAGATAGTAGTGTTTTCAAACTTAAATGCAAAATAAACACAAGTATAAAAGCCTCAATTTTGTCCTCTGTGGATAACAACTTCAGTGTGTAAGATGAAGTTTAATACTTATAAAAATTACTTAACCAAAAAAGTCTCCTTAGTATCTGTTACGCCATTCCTTGTAATTAATTCAACTGTGTACATGGACAAGCTTAGACCAGAATATTTTGTATTTTGTGTTGATCTCAATGTATGATTATTCATTGTTAAGCTTTAAAATTAAAGCTCTATATTTAGGGGGCTGGAGAGATAGTTCCGTAGTTAAGATCACTGGCTGCTCTTACGGAGGACCCAAGTTCAGTTTCCAGCACCCATAGGGAGTACTGGACCAGATGGACCATAATTCCAGTTACAAGGATTCAGCATCCTCTTCTGGCCTTTGCTGGCGTTGTGCCATTACACACACGGTGCACTTACATGCAGACAAAACACTCATACACATTAAAAAAAACACTCTGCATTTAACTGCCAATCACAAAAAGAAAAATTGCTGGGCATGGTGGCATACACCTCTAATCCCAGCACTTCAGAGGTAAAAGGCAGGAAGATCAAAAATTCAAAGCCAACCTCAACTACATCACTACATAGTAAATTTGAAGGCAACCTGGGCTATGTGAGATCCTATCTCGTGAAAACTAAATTGTAGAGAAGTGTTAGTCTGTGTATAATTATTTGTATTAAGCATACTCATTGTGATGCTTCTACATTCTATCAACTCAACTATTACTTAAAAATGACATGATGTATAATTTCAATTTGTTATCAATGACAGAAATGATACCTTACAAAAGACGATGTTTGTCATAACATACCACTTCTTAAAGGCTTACATTTCTAGAATTACTTTCCTCTCTTCTATGCCATGTTTGTGTGTATGTATGTATGTATGTATGTATGTATGTATGTATGTATAACTTGATGTTTGTCATAACATACTGCTTCTTAAAGGCTTACATTTCTAGAATTACTTTCCTTTCTTCTATGCCATGTATGTATGTATGTATGTATGTATGTATGTATGTATGTATGTATAACTAATATCACACACTCATCCCTGTTTGATTACCCTTTGTACCATTAAAATACTTATTAAAAATTCAATAAGAACAAGCTGGAGTGCTGGTACAAGCTTGTAATCTCAATGTTTGAGCACCTGAGCAAGCAAAGGGATCCTGAGGTCAGCTTGGGCTGCATAATGAGTTTGAAGCAGGCTGGGCTACATAGTGAGAGCTTGCTTACAAAGAATAAAAAGCCTGGGGCATTTGATTACCCTTTGTACCATTAAAATACTTATTAAAAATTCAATTAAAACAAGCTGGCGTGCTGGTACAAGCTTGTAATCTCAATGTTTGGGTACCTGAGCAAGCAAAGGGATCCTGAGGTCAGCTTGGGCTGCATAATGAATTTGAATCAGGCTGGGCTACATAGTGAGAGCTTGCTTACAAAGAATAAAAAGCCTGGGGGCTGGAGAGATGGCTCCGTTCTTAAAAGCACTGGCTGTTCTTGCAGAGGACCCAGGTTCAGTTCCCAGCATCCACATGGTGGCTAACAACCCTCTGTTAACTCCAGTTCCAGGGGATATGATGCCCTCTCTGGCCTCCGGGGGCATTGCATAGCATGGGTGCACTTACATGCAGGCAAAATACTTGTACACATAAAATAAAAATAACAAAATATTAAAATAAATGAATAAAAAGCATATTCTCACTACCTTTTACTCAGAAAGTTTAGCTCTCTTCCTAGATATTCTTAGAAGATAATTAAAAGTTGGGTTTTACTTTGTATGTATTCCATGATTTTAAAAATATCAACCTAGATGTTAAACAACTTTACATGAATACACAAGTAGCTTTATGTTAGTGTAAACTTCATAAATAATACTGTTTCAATGATAATGATAAAATAATTATAACTGCATCATTGTAGTTTTGCTTGAAGATTCTAAATCATCATGGTACACTCTTCCATGTGTTTTCCCATTTTCTAAAAATATTTCCATCTAGAGTTTCAAATCATACCTAGTCTATAGAAATGGAAAATCTTCCTCAAAATAAATCCATTCCTGGTAGATCTGGTATGGTCTAATTCTGGGCCCACTGTGTCCATTGATACAGTCTAGTTTGAGGACTGAATAAAAAACCTTTCATAAAACACTGGGACCCCACACTCTACTGGAAAAATGAACAGCAGACCCCAATTCTATCCAAAGGAATAAATTCTGGACCCACTGTGTCATTGATACATTCTAGTTTGAGGACTGAATAAAAAATCTTTCATAAAACACTATATTCCTAGGAATTTTATCCATACATTATATCATAAAAAGAAGGATGAGTTTTTACTGAATTGTTTTATGGGCCAAAGGTGCTTTATGACCATGAGTTTCATGGTCTGCTAGACATTTTTCCCCAGAATCTTTGCATTCTGGCTCATGTTTGGCTTCTTGTTTGCTCCAGTTCTGTGTGGAAGACTGTTCACTGCTTCAGCATCAAGTCACGTGTCTCAAATGAGCAAATATTTATCAAATGCCTACCATGTGCAAGAAAGCATTGTATTTAAAAAATGTATAAGGTTTGGTGAGATGGCTCAGTGAATAAAAGAAACTGCTTGCTGCATTAAGTCTGACAAGCCTGTTTAATTCCTAGAACCCATATAAAGGTGGAATGAGAGAATCAACTCCCAAAAGTTGTCTGCTAACATCTACACATGGGCCATAGCATGCACATATCCATACTCACGCCATATACAACACACACTGAATAATAAATTTTAAAATAAATAAAATTTTTCAATGCATAAATAAGCCACAGTTGAAAGTTAAACATGCAATTTTACAGAAAAAAATGTATAGACTATTCAAATAACAGTCTGCTAAAGTTTGAATCTTAAGTGTCACCCACCGATCCAAGTATTAAGAGACATTCCCTTGAAGGGAGGTGGGTATCTCACTCTTCTTTCAATTCTTCTCTCTTTCAAGTGCGTACGATTTTGCTCTACATGGAGTCCTGCCATAGGATGCTGCTCTGCTCAGGAGAAACAGGGCCGTGTGATCATATGGTGAAACCTCCAAAACTGGGAGCTAAAATAAATCTTTTCTCTTTATATTGATTATCTCAGATATTTATTATAACAGTACAAAGCTGACAAATACACCATCCAAGGCAAAATGGAAGGAAATCCATTATTGTCTTGCAGTTCTAAAGACTTGAGTTAGATATGGAGAAGCTTGGAGAACACAGGAAAGACTGAACCTGACAGAACTCTTGCAGCTCTCATGTCATCCCAAGAATGCATGTGACTCCTCTGGATAGAGGAAAAAGCATCCATATGATTTATACACACAGATACATATAAGGCGTGTATAATATGTGATATATATGATGTATATATGCATATATGATGTAATTCTCCAAGCTAATGTAATTCTAGCAGATTTATATCCAAGCAGATACAATTCTTTTTTGGCGGAAGTATAAAGAACTAATTTTCTTTCCTCCGGGATTGGTAACTCTGAAAGTGAGTATTCTGCCAAGGACTTCACTAGAGCAAGTCCACCTGATAAAAGAGATGCTTCATTTGTTTCATCTGAGGGTTGGAAGACAAAAAGATCTTATGACCAACTTCCAGCTCTAAGTTTGTGATTTTAAAAAAATCTGTGCTTAGTACTCCTAAGTGAAATTTAAAAAGAAGATTTAAGACATTCTCCACATAGGCTTCCATTTTGATAACCTAGTTTTTTGGTTGCCTTAAAAGAGTTTTATTTTTCCCCAGCTGAGGCTATTTTTGAAGAATCTTGTCACGCTTTAATTTTTGATTGACCAAGCATTGGTCAGAATTTCCATGATGAACATAAAGCGAGAACAGTCGCTATTAACATGGAAGGTACTGTTATTATGTGTGCTGATTCCTAATTCACATTTAACCAAATCTGAATATTCTGGAAATTGGGAAAAATGTAATATTCTTTTTAAAATATGTAGGTATATTTTTCGTTTATGTGCATATGTGCGCACTTGTGTGGCCTTATGGGTACTACATGGGTACAGGTGCTCAGTGTGGCCAGAAGAATGTGTCAGATCCCCTGAAACTGGAATTATAGGCGACTGTGAGCCTCCAGATATGGGTTCTGGGAACGAAATCCTGGTCCTCCTCAAGAACACTAAATATTCTTAATCACTGAGCCAACTCTCTCTTCCCAAAATACAATATTCTAACACTAATATTTGAAATAGCAATGTTCTCTATACCTGAGTTTTAAGATGTGGGTTCTATTTTTTTCCTTGACCCTAACATGCATCCTGGACACAGCGCTTTGTCCAAACCTCTGTAAAATTAAAGCACTAGATTTGTGGATTTTCAGTTGAAGAGAAACTTTAGAAGGTCTGGAAGAGTTCGAAAGACCGTTTAATGTCGTGATGGCTAATCTTGATTGCCAGTTTGATTGGACTGAAAAGGGTATGGAAGATTAGTGAAATGCACTTCTGAGTGTGTCTGTGAGGATGTTTCTGTAGAGAATTGAAGTGGGAAGACCATTCTGAATGTGGGTAGCACTACTCAATGAGCTGCAGGTCTAGATGGAATAAAATGGGAGAAAGGGGACTCTGGGATTGGCTTGCAGGACTGCGCGCCCTCCTAGGCTCGCTGTGCCTTCTGGGTGGGAATGCACGGATCTGGCTTGGCTTTCTGGAGACGGCTGCGAGCTGGGAGCCTGCGCAGAGACACTTCAATTAGCTGTAGCAGAAGAGAAGCGGAGGAGCCATAGAACATTTTAAGGATGAATTCAGGAAGGCCTGAGACCATGGAACACTTGCCTGCACGCTACACTATTTTTCAAGGAGAGGTTGCTATGGTGACAGACTATGGAGCCTTTGTCAAAATCCCAGGCTGTCAAACGCAAGGTCTGGTCTATCGAACTCACATATCTTCTTGTCGTGATAAGCACTCTGAGATGATCGACGTTGGAGACAACGTGTGGGTGAAGCTTATTGGCCGGGAGATGAAAAACAATGGAATGACAGTGTCCCTCTCCATGAAGGTTGTCAACCAAGGACCTGGGAAAGACCGGGATCCCAACAACGTTATCAGTGAGCAAGAAGAGAGGCAAAGGCGGTCCTTCCAGGAGTACACTGGGCAGATCAGCCTCGAGGCTGTCCTGAACACTGCCTGCAAGAAGTGTGGTTGCAAAGGCCACTTAGCAAAAGACCGTTTCACACAGCCAGGTGGAACCAAGTATTCTCTGATACCTGATGCGGAAGAGGAGAAAGAAGAGAGCAGGGCTGAAGAATTTGAAAAGCCTGATCCTGCAAAGCAAGTCTTCTATGAAAAGAAGAAAATGAAACATAGAGACAGTCATTTGACTCTGGCAGCTCTGACTCTGCGAGTGACATGTGCAAGGCACACATCAAAAGACAGCTGCAAAGAAGAAGAAATGAGGAGGGGGAGGGGGAGGTCACAAGAAGAGGCCTAAGGAGTGAGGGAGTGGCATGAGAGAATGAGCCAGGAGCTCTGAGCACCCCCATTGACTTTGCCCTTAAGGGAGATGGCTTCCCTTATGCATCAGGCCAACAGGGAGCTAGAGGTCAAAAGCAGCTCCCAAATGGGTTGTTTCCTAATTATTCCCAGCCCCTTTTTGAGAGAGCCCTGCAGCCACTGCATTCCATTGCCCAACTTCCTTCATTCAGCAGGTGTTCCAAGGCCCCTCCCCAGCTGCCACTGCCAGAGCTGGATTCCTTTGCCGGAGTCCAGGCCAGGACCACAGGTCCTACCATGGAGGTGAGCGTGGCTGTGGTAGAAGAACAGAGTGAACAGCCCTTCCTGTCTGCCTCTCTTGGACCACTTTGTGGTGGTCACTGCTGCCTTCAACACAGGAACAGCGGGAGCCTGGCAGCAGGAGGGAGAGTGTAGGAAATGGTGCTCACCTTTCCATTCCCTTAACAAGGTTCTACCCTGAAGTGACAGCCAGTTGGCCACAGCCAGAAAACAGTAATCTGCAGTGGGACTTTTATTGTATAATATTCCTTACAGACTACTGAACCAGAAATCTGAAGCCAAGATCATGGCTCTACTTTCTATCACTTTGTGAATGACTGGCTCCATTTCAGGTCTCTGCTTAAATTCCTGGCATAAATGAAGTGTGTTTGGTTTTAAACTTAAAAAAATGGGAGAAAGAAAGAATTCCCCCTAGCATAGACTTCTCTCTGCTTTCTGGCTGCCATGATGTGAGCTGCCCTGCTCCCCTGCTTCCCTACCACAATACTGAAACCCTGAAACTGTAAGTCGAAAGATATTTTAATTGTTCATGTCAGATATTCTGTCACAGGGACAAATTGTCTAATGGACCGCTCGGTATCCTTTTTTCCCTTTTCTTTAAGCCATTTCTACCCTGTAAGACCTACCAGCCACACTTTTGTAGCTAGATGTTGTACTGAGCATAACTTTTGTCTAAGTCTTATGTATAACTTCTAGGAAGTCTCCTCAAGGAGTGTGCCTTTCCTGTTCCTCCACCCCATTGACAGGATATGGACGTGTTGGCTGGAGGTCCAGCACCTATCTTGGACAATGAGGGTGAGGGAAGGCAAAGTAGTAAGCAGGAAGAAGCCCAGTCCCTTACAAATCCGTAAAGCCACTACGTTGTCCTTCAACTATCAGTAGACTTCTAAAAATATGAAACAGAGATAATCATGTAAATCATAGTTACTTTCAGTTGAGCTTCTATGTCATATGTAAAAGTACAAATGCATGAAGTTTCCAAAGAGTAAAGAGGGAAAATATCTGAAAAAGACTTTACTCTTTAGCCTCAGCTGCCCTGGAGCTCGCTGTGTAGACCAGACTAGCCTTGAACTCAGAGAGCTCCACCTGCCTCTGCCACCCAAGTGCTGGGACTAAAGGTGTGTGCCACCATGCCCGGCTGGAGAGTTTACTCTTTTAAAGCTCATTTTTCTAGATGGAATAACTTTCTAAGTTAGCCTGAAAATGTCTTCTCAAGGCTCTTGATTTGCTCTCCCAAAAGTTTGCCGACCATCACAAATACCCAGGACTGTAAAAATGCATTTGTCAGCCGGGCGTGGTGGCGCATGCCTTTAATCCCAGTACTTGGGAGGCAGAGGCAGGCAGATCTTTGTGAGTTCGAGGCCAGCCTGGTCTACATCGTGAGTTCCAGGACAGCTGGGGCTACAGGGAGACCGTCTCAAAAAGGCAAAAAAAAAAAAAGAAAAAAAAGAAAAAAAGAAATTGCATTTGTCATTAGTGCACCTGCCTCCACTTCCTGGAATTTTCACATCAGCCAAAATCAGCCCCCCAAATCCAAACACCTTCAATGTTTAGTTTATAGAGAGAAGGCAGATCTTTTCTTTAAAATCAGCTTTCAGTGGCACTCTAATTTCTTTTTCAGTCTATCCCACTTTCCTAACTTTGGTGAAATCTGCATCAATATTTTAAATACTTGCTTAAGGGATACAAGAATGGCCCCCAGTGTTTTAAAGCAGTTTTTTAGTCAAGTATGGTGGAACATACTTGTATACTCAGCCCTCAGCAGGCCTCCAAAGCAGGAGGATCATGAATGAGTTCAAGGTCAGCCTGGACCAGAGACATAGTGTAATTCTGTCTCAAAAAAAAAAAAAAAAAAAAAAAAAACCTAAAACAATATAATAAAAATCATGTATTCTTGACTATTAGAGTTTTATATGGCTTTATTAACTGGTCAGCAGTTATTTACAGACATAATAAATTCTGAATTAATTAAAAAATTCCCTTAAAAAACACAAGCCAGGTGTCATGGCACATGTCTATAATCCCATTACTCTGGAGGCTAAAGCAGAAGGATTCCAAATTTGAGGTCACTTGAGTCAATTTAGCCAGACCCAGTCTACAAAAACAAAACACACACACACACACACACACACACACACACACACACAAGACTAGAAGTTTAGCCCTAGGTTCAGTCTTCAGTGCTGAAAATATAAACAAGCAAACAAAACAACCACCCACTCTCTCCCTTCCCAGCTAGGCTTTTTTGTGCCACTCCCAAGAGAAACCCAAGTGTTCCATCCACTACATGCTATGCTGAAGTGACTATTGTAACCCAACAACTCACAACTTTCTAGCTAACTAAAAGATGTCACAGTCCATTTGATCCTGAGTAGGTCTTCCTGAATCTTGAAACATTATATGCAATACAGTATGATTAAAAGTCATATTTGTTACAATTCTGTTTTAAGTCATGAACCTTTAAAAATCATTCAGGTAAATTGTGTTGAACAAAGAAGTTTGAAAGATTAAAGAATCTGGCGTGTGGTGGCACACGCCTTTGATCCTAGTGCTCAGGCAGGCAGAGGCAGGCAAATCTCTGTGAGAATGAGGCCAGCTTGGTCTGTGTATTCCTATTGAGTTCCAGGCTGGTCGGGGCTACAGGAAGATAAAGAAAAAGAAAAAAGAAAAAAGAAAAAAAAGGGGGGGGGGAACAGAAAGGATCTTATCATTGTTTATTTCCTGAAGTTACAAAATCTGCTTGTTTCATAATGTTTTCTGTACATACTTGATCTTTGTTCAAGCATTAAGTACTAAATCCTCAGTTTAAGCACAAGAATAAGTAATGGTTCTAGTAGGAAATCTATTAGAAGTCTTAGGATTTGATAATAATTTAATCATAATCAAAAGGTTTGGGCTCATTAATAAAAAGTTATAATTTTCCATAGGTTTTTTTTCCCAAAAAAGATATATCTAAATAGATTTTGAATCATTTTCCTTTTGTTTTGTTTTTTTTAATCAAACTGAACATTTTCCCCTTTGAGGTCATGTGTGCTGTTTTTATTTTGACAACTGAAGAGCCATAGACATTTCTATGTTTCTGAGGTTTCTGTGACTTGAGTTTTATTGCATTAGAAATTCTTTTAATATTGTGACTTGATGACTAGTAAAAATAATGGGCATCAAGTGATTCAGATACAAATATTGCAATTCTGTGATTATTGCATAATGGGCTATAGACGTGCAAATTTTAGGCTTATGTTAAAATGGCTACTCATAGCAATGCCCTCATGAGTCAGAGCCAGAGCAGTCATTCTGAAACCTACATCCAGTCTGGTATTATCCTTGTACAAAAAAGGGGGGGGGAATT
>NW_008340163.1:65258-113226 GCF_000622305.1 Nannospalax galili
GGCTTATGTTAAAATGGCTACTCATAGCAATGCCCTCATGAGTCAGAGCCAGAGCAGTCATTCTGAAACCTACATCCAGTCTGGTATTATCCTTGTACAAAAAAGGGGGGGGGAATTAATATATTTTCAGTTTTTGAAGACTTTTTAAAAAACAGTTGCATTCTGATCTGTCCATTTCAGAAGTGGTTAGTTTCTTATACCATAGCTTCTTTTCCATTGCTATGATAAAATACTCTGATATAAACAACTTAAAGGAGGTATATTTTTTTAGCTCATAGTTCAAAGTTACAATCCAGCACTGAGGGAGAAGTCACAGCAGCAGGAATTTGAGGCAGCTGGTCACATTAAATTCGCAGTTACAAGAGCTCAGTGAATGAACACATGCTGGTGCTCAGCTCACATTCTGCTACAGTCCAGGATCCCCTACCTAGGGAATGGTGCCACCACTGAGGGCAGGTCTTCCCATATCAATTCACATAATCAAAATAATCCCCCCACAGACATATCCAGAGCTCATCTGCCAAGCGATTCTGACTTCTATCAAGTTGACAGTTTAACACTAGCCATCATAGTTGTAAGGTAAGAGGAAAGGTGGATTGTGAAACAAAATGAGTCAAAGTGCTTAACATCTAGTAGGTATTTGATAAATAATAGTTCCTTCATTTCTGACTCTTCTAAGCAGAGCACATAGTACATAAATTTGTTGATTAAATTAACCAGTGCAGGCTGGGCATGGTGGTACAGAACTTTAATCTCAGCACTTGGGAAGCAGAGGCAGGCAGAGCTTTGTGAGTTCCAGGGCAGTCTGGTCTACATAGTGAGTTCCACATCAGCCATCAGCCAAGGGTAAATAATCAGACTCTGTCTATAAATAAATAAATAAGCCAGTATAAGGGAGAAGATGATGTTAATTACTCTTATCTGGTAGGTCTAATTTATACACCCAATATTAAATTGCCAAATTAGAGTCTGAAAGAAAATTTCCTTTCAAAATCCCACTACTGGTTTTATTTCACCTCACTGCTTTTGTCAGAATCAACTTCTAATGAAAAATAATCTTTTTCTTTTCAAAGTCCCTTGTGCATCTAATATCCATTCATTCCCGCTGGTAAAGGTGCTACCTATTAATCCTCCCATGTGGACGTGTCAGCAGTAACTGACTCACTCTGCTACCCATCCCTGAACCTATTCAGCCCTATACTTCATAAAGACACACTAATTCTTACCTCATTGATCTGTCCACAGCTGGCCTGTGCATAGTTTTCTTTGAAGGATACCTTTTACCTTTATACTGGAACACTTAGAACCATATCATTGGAATATAGCTGAGCTCTTGTACCTTATTTACTACAGTAATTCATGAGAAGGAAGGAGAGAGACAGAAAGAGAAGGAAGAAAGGAAGATAGATAGATGATTGATAGATGATAGATAGATAGATAGATGATAGATAGATGATAGATAGATAGATGATAGATAGATAGATGATAGATAGATAGATGATAGATAGGCAGGAAGGAGAGAAGGAAGGAGGGATAAGAAAGGATAGGAAGGAAAAAAGATCAGTGGAGTTTGCTGGTAAATTAACATGCCATGTCTCAAATACATTTTTTAAGATTTTTGTTTTTATTTGTGTGTGTGTGTGAGTGCATGTGTGTGTGTGTGTGTGTGTGTGTGGATGCCACTTATGTATGGGTGCCCAAAGAGGCCAGAAGAAGTTGTTGGATCCCTTGGAATTGGCATTACAGGTGATTATGAGCCACTTGATGTGGATGCTGGGAATTGAACTCGGGTCCTCTGGAAGAGAAGCAAGTGTTCTTAACTGCTGCACCATCTCTCCAGGCCCCTCAAATGCATTTTTATTGAAACTAAGTAGGAATGCCTAGAAAATTAGTCAAGTGGTAAGTGGTTATTTAGAATCCCTAAATGTCTTATATTTCTACACAGGGAGAGAATTTCTGTCATAGGTTCCCTTATGTTCCCTTATTTTTTTTCCTATACTGAGCTATGAATCCGAAAACTGCTAAAATCATTGAGAATAGTGAAACAGTTTATTTCAGCTAAAAATTACTGGGCATTACTTCCATTAATGATTAGTGAATATTTTCAAACATTATTTGGTATTATACCCACTTTATTTCATTGTCCTGAGAAGCTCAGGACTTTTAAATTTTCTATTTATGATTTTTATTTTATGTGTATGAGTGCATTGCCTACATGTATGTAAGTGTACCCGTACCATGCAATGTCAGAAGAAGGTGTCAAATTCCCTGGAACTGAAGTTATGGATGGTTGTTAGCCACCATGAGAGTTCTGGAAACCAAACCTGGGTCTTCTGCAAAAGCAGTCAGCACTCAACTGCTAAGCCATCTCTCCAGCCCCTGGAAAGCTCAAGACTTTTGATAGTTCAACTGGGATTTCTCTCACATGCCTTTTGCCCTACTAGATAATGCATAAACCCACAGGGAGATAGTCCCAAGCAAAGCAGTTAGAGTCAGAATGTTATTATTTTCAGTCTTTGAAACAAGGGAACTTTCCTCTCTCCTCCTAACAAGAGGAGAGATTGTCTTTGGGGTTGAAGAAGAAAGGCAATATTTAAATAAAAGTTCACTTATATTTTGCAAAGAAGGTTTAATCACAGAAAGGCAGAGTTTAGATTTAAAAGGGACCTTAGAGAATATTTATTTCAATCCCTTTAGGAGTAAAGAAGAGCCTGGTGTGGTAAGCACACACCTGTAACCCTAGTAATTGAGAGGTGGAGGCAGGGTGATCAGGAGTTTCAAGGCCAGCTCAGGCTACATAGCAAATTTCATACCAGCCTCGTCTAAAAACTGTAAAAACTAGCCTGGTGAGATGGCTTTGCAGGTAAAAGTGTTTGTCACACAAGCCAGATGACCTGAGTTTGATCCCCAGAATCCACAGAGAAAGCTGGACCTGGTGGCATGTGTCTATAATTCTAGCACTCCTAACAGCCACATGGAAGGCAGAGGCAGGAGAATTATCCAGAAGCTCAAGAGCCAGTTAGCCTGGAGTTCACAGCGCAGGAGAAACAACAGTCCCTGCCTCAAAACAAGGTGAAAGGTGAGAACCAACTCCCAAAAGTTGGCCTCTGACCTCTAGGCCCATGTGTTCCATGGACTCTCTCTCTCTCTCTCTCTCTCTCTCTCTCACACACACACACACAGACACACACACACACAGAGAATAAGTCACCATGGACTGCTTGCTGCATGCTTCCTCAGATCAAAAGTGAGAAAGACAGGATCTGCCTTCCAGAGTTGCAAGGAGTAAATTCTATAATTTATAAAGGTACCTAGGACAGTTGCTGGCACAGTAAGTGCTTGCTAAATATTATTGTCTGTTCTTTTACAGTGTGCTGCACTACTAATATAACTGGCCAAAAGAATTCAAACATCTGTTTAAAATGAGATTCCAAATGAAATAAATTATGTGCACCATCAAATGATGTTTTGAAAGCACTCACTAATCATTAAAGGAAACAATGCCTAATACGTTCCAGCAGAAAGGAAACGTTTCACTGTTCTCAGTGATTTTAACTGTTTTCAGATACACACAGCTCAGTACAAAGAGATGACACAAGGGACTTTTTATCTGCATTGCAGAGAGCAACACCGAGATCATTTACATCAGAACTTGCCGTTAGCGCCATATGGCATGTGTTCATCATTTACTGGGTTCACTGCCCTATCTTTAGAGCTTCAGTGATCAGGATAGAAATTGCCCACTTATTTATGCTTGGCTGGACTGAAATATATAAGTAGAGGAAGAGGTGAAGGAAAGCATCATTCTCTGCAAGACTTGGCCCTTGAGTTAGGGTTAACAGTTAATCCTGTCCAGGGAAAACTGCCTCTCTCATAGAGTAGGCAAAGTACAGATGACACAAGGTGTATTATTTATGTGGTGTAATCATGCATGTTGTTCTTGGCTATCCCACAAAGGACTTAACTGTGGTAAATGTAGAACTGTTTTCCTTTTGTTTAGCACAGAGTCTCACTCTGTCACACCGGTCAATTGGGCATTTCTAGAGACACACAATCACTTGGTTTGTACGAGCAACTGAAGTTACTCTCAAAAGACTAAGAATGTCCAGCTGGATTGTAGCCAGGCATGTACATGCCTTTAATCCCAGCACTTGAGAGGCAGAGGCAGGTGGATCTCTGTGAGATTGAGGCCAGCCTAGTCTACATAGTGAGTTCCAGGTTAGCTGGGGCTACAGGGAGACCCTGTCCAAAACAAAACAAAAAGAACAACCAATCCCATTCCATGTCCTCTTAGATGGTAAGTAGGGAGAAGGCAAGGAGAAAAACACTGTATCCTCCTAACCCTGTTGAGAGTAAAATAGAAAACAAGTTCTCTTCCACCGCAAAGTCAAAGAGTCAATCTCTTTATGCAGACAGAACTTTTCTTTTTCCTTCAATTATTTGCTTTCATTGATTGTATAATTCCTTCAGACTGGAAGAATCTGATATTCAGTCCTTCAGTCATGATGATGACCTCAGTGAGAGGAAGAGGGAACACTAAAGCCTATACCCTCCTCCCTCTCCCTCAATCACAGTGTTCAGTGCTCGGCTCTAGAAAATCCCTACAGTCATTTAAAGCTCTGTAGTACCAAGAGAGATTATGAACTGGTATTGCTTGGATTGTGTCCCCCTAAAATTATGGAGAGACTTAAACCTTATAGTGTGGCCCATTTTGAAATATGGCTGCTGCAGATGTGAGTGGTTGAGGTTGTTAGGTGGGCCCTATTGTGGTATGACTGGTAACCCTTATAAAAAGAGACTGGTGCCGGGGAGGCTGGAGAGATGGCTCAGTGGTTAAGAGCATGGGCTACTCTTGCAGAGGACCCAGGTTTGGTTCCCAGCATCCACATGGTGGCTAACAAAAGTCCCTAACTCCAATTCTAGAGGACCCAGTGCCCTCTCCTGAGCTCTGTGGGCATTACATGCATGTGGTGATCTTATATCTATGTAGGCAAAGCACTCATACACATAAAATAAAAATAGAAATAAAGAAATTAAAATTATTTTTTAAAAAAAGAAATTTGGACCTAGATTATGCACACAGGGAGACCCCTGTGGAGGTGAAGGTAGAGATGAGGGTGAGGCTTCTACAGCCAAGCCACACCAAAGGTTGCTCCCAAATTGTCAGAAGCTTGGGGGAGGATGAAACAGACTCTTCCTCTTGGTCCTCAGAAGGAACAAACCTTGCTGATTCCTCCCCCGGAACAAGGACATATAACTTCTAGAACTGTGAGAAAAGAGATTTTGGTTGTCTAAGCCACTTCTGTAGTACTTTATTATGGTAACCCTAGCAAACTAATACACAGACTTTTTTCCTTCTTTCTTTTCTTTCCTTCTTTCCTTTCTCTAGTGGATTTCATGTTAGTTTCATTCAAAAGTAATTTCAGTTTTTGTACTCTTGAAATTTGATATTGAAATGCATTCTTAATAGATGTGGTTATGTTATACATCATTTTGATGTGCATTTCTCACTTTATGTTTTTTGGTAATGGCTTAGTACTTGCTATTTATTTTAGATTTATTTTATACTATAGAAATGATATTAGACAAAAAGCAAATTCAAGCAGTTTCCTTTCTCAAGTTCAAAATGGATCATAAAACAGCAGAGACAAACTTGCAGCATCGACAATACATTTGGCTCAAGAGCTGCCAAGGAGCATACAGTGCAGTGGTGTTTCAAGAAGTTGTGCAAAGTAGAGGAGAGCCTTGAAGATGAGGATTGTAGTGGCCAGCCACCCAAAGTTCACAACGACCAATTGAGAGCAGTCATGGAAGTTGATCCTGTTACAACTACACAGGTTGTCCAAAAGACTCAAACAACCAATGGTTGTTTGAAATTTGAAGTGAAAATAGGTGGGTGCCTTATGAGTTAACCAAAAGTCGACAACACTGTTTTGAACTGTTGTCCTCTTTTATGCTGTGCAACAGACGTGAGTCATTCCTCAATTGGACTGTGACACGGAGCAAAAAGTGGACTGTATACAATATCCAGTGATGACTAGCTCAGTGACCGACCAAAGAAGGTCCAAAGTCCTTCCTAAGGCCAAACTTGCACCAAACAGGTCCTGCTCGCCATTTGGTGATCTGCATCTGGTCCGACCCGCTGCAGCTTTCTGCATCTCAGTGAAACTGTTACATCTGAGAAGTGTGCTCAGCAAATGGATGAGATGCACTGAAAACTGAAACACTTGTCAATAGAAAGGGCCCAGTTCTCCACAACACCTGACCACACATAGCACAGCCAACAACACTTCAGAAGTTGAATGACTTGGGCCATAAAATGTTGCCTCACCCACTGTGTCCACCTTACCTCCTGCCAACAGACTAACACTTCTTCAATACTCTGGAAGTTTTTTTTGCAGGGAAAATTTGAATTTCCTGCTTCATCCTCTTGAGTGCTGAGATAATAGGTGTATGTGTCACATCCTGGCTTGTATTTGCTCTTCTGAGAGTTTCATTATCATTGATACAGTGTCAAGGCTGTCAACATTTGCAACTAAACATCTGCAGACAGATACTCAAAAGAAGGAGACAAGGTAAAACCCTCTCTGGACAGAGAGATGGGGAAATTGGGCAAGCAGAATTACTCCAGGAAATTTCCTGCTCTGTCTTGGAGGGCGGGAGGTACTCTCACTGAATTGTCCTTTGGAAGTTGTCTTCTTTAGAAGACACTACTTGATATTTGTTCTAATATGTGTGCACTTGAACCTTATAAGGTTGCTTTGAGAACATGGGATCTTCTCATGCCCAGTACCCCTGATATCTATTCTTTAACTAATGACCATGTAAACCCCAGAAATGCTGGGAGTTCTTAGAGTTGTTATAATCTCATCTGGGGAGGGTGGTAGACTGAAGCCTTTGTTCTTAAAACAGTAAGTGCAAGACCTCCAGCTGCCCAGGATGATGGGTGTAGTAGTTTCTTAGACATTTGTCATTTTTCCTACCTATCATTCATTCCTTGTTTGGGTGCCTACATTATAAGGCCCACACAATTAGTGGAAAGAAATGCTATTGGCCCAAGCTAGGTAAATAAAAGGCAATTCAGGATGCCATACTGAAACTTCTGGGAGATACTGTTTTTATTTGACTAAGAATTGGGAGAAGACAAACCTGGAGCTTCTGGGGGCGGCAGCACCAGGTAAGGGAATTCTCCTGAGAAGTACACCAAAACGGGCTATATATAAACCCAGGGGAACAGGAGAGTGGAAATGCTGTCTTAAAGAGCATCTCTTCATTATAGCTGTCAAAGCCTGAAATTGACAGTTATATAAGCCAATATGCTCCATTTGCATAGACCATGTTAAGATGAGTTTTCTAATATTTGTCACTAAAAACATCCTAAATGCACCAATGTTTCTTTTGCTTTTCTCCTGTCTTCTAGTTCTTGTGTGGTGCACAGCCATCATTTTTTCCCCTTATACTTTGAATTTACTTGTTGGGATGTACTTCAACAATATCAGTGAACAGGAAATTCTGTGAATTTGATTGCTTGTAATGCTTCTATTTAATAAGTGATGGTTAGTTGATGACACTGTCTGAAACATCCAGGAATGCTTTGTCAAGCAGTATGGCTTCCCAAGTCAGAAAACACCATAACTGATGTCCTAGTTAAGAGTTTGATACTGCTGTTGCCATTTAACTGATTCTTAAATGTCAGGATGACTGATTCATCTGTGTGTTTGTCAATCCATTTATCATATGCTATCTGCAATATACAATCCAGTGGCATCCTCATTCGGGACTGCGTTGGAATTTGCTTGGTACAAGCTAGTTATGTCTTGGATTTTGTAGCTGCTGTGAAAATGACTACTCACAGATGGTTGCAGTGAACAACAGCAACAAAAATCCAAATGAAGGGGAAAATAAGAGTATTAATCCAAAGCATTAGAAAAGCTGCTTCTTAACTTCTGAGCAAAAGAGAATGACAACAATCATTACCTAGTTAGCGTCTACGCCTACTGACTGTGAAGGACAGAGACTCCTTATTTAGTACTTTTATGACACATCCTACTGAAGAATCAGCCTGTGTTAGAATTAGCAGGGCTTCCTCTGTCACAGAGTTTGATTTCACTTGGAATGTAAGTGTGCCATTCGCATCCTTCATAAACAGCAATCCAGCCTCCTGAGTGTCAAAAATATTTCCAGGGTCTAGGAAACTAGTCGAGGGTCTAGGGACTGGGGTCTCTGCTCATTGAAGCAAAACTCCTATTTATGGAAAATATTCCCTTGTGCTGAGCCAAAGCCTCTCTCCTGTAACATTATAGGATCAGAATTTTATTTAACAGTGCTAAGACATCGTTTAATCCAAGAGCTCCACATTGGGCCTTCTGGAACAGAGAAATTTTACAATAGCATGTGTGGTCTCCCCCTCACATTTGTTTCTCTAGCATAAGTATAGAGGCAGTGTCCTGCTACTGCCTCATCCTGGAGAAAGTTCTCTGAAATGACTCCCTAACTGCTCCCCTCTAGTTCCCCTTCATGACGTGACATAGGCTTCCTTTATATCCCACTATGATTCATGCAGAAGTTCATCTTTTCTTCCAAGTGGGAAACAATGGAAATAAACATATTTTCTTAGCACTTTATGCCCATGATAATTGCAGCTTTCAAATACAACAGGGATGGCTTGTCAACAGTTCTAGAAAAGCCAGGTTTTCTGCATAAAAATTTGTCAGACTTCAAACCAGACTTGTCATTTAAATAGAATTGTGCCATTAGAAGACATCTCAGCAGCGTCTTATAAGGGTCACAGCCTTATCCTTTTTTGGGTCATGCTGTCTTACTTGATTGTGTGTGTGTGTGTGTGTGTGTGTGTGTGTGTGTGTGTGTGTGTGCATCATAAAGTATTTTCATACACATTATCCTATTATTTACTACCACCTTGGGAAGAAAGCAGGGCAATGTGTTATTTTCTCTACTCTGAAGATGGGGTGCAATGACTATCCACAGTTAGGCAGTAGCTAAGTAGTAGTTACTGCATATACTGGATACAGAGTACACAGATGTGTACTCTTAGCTAGTAGCTGTAAGAACTCGTCACTGATTTCTCATTAGATCCCAAATCTTCACTCCTCTCTCCTCTGTCTTTTGAAAACCAGTTCTGAATTCAGCAAATACGGTGGCAGTGTTGGAATTAATAATAAATTTTAGGTGTTCACTTCCCTTTCTCCTTCCTGCTTCCCACTCCAAATCCACTAACAGGAATCAGAGGTTCAGTTCCCAAACACAGTAATAAAAGGCAAGGTGTTTTTAGTTATAAGCTGGTAGTGAGTAGGGACAGAGAAGAGGGGTGAACTTGAAATCTGTGGGACACCCAGTCACTTGCTTTTTCCCTGAAGTGTAATTTCCACATTCTCAGATACAGTAACCCAGGGAAAGAGGGAGGCTAAAGCAGTGTGGCGGGTAAAGGGTGACAGAGGGATGTCAGCTCTGCCTTCAGTAGCAGTGGGTAACTCTTGAGAGTCTTCATATAGGAGTAGATCTTCAGCAGGATGAAAATGTTTCTTTCCCATCAGAAGATCTCTCCTGGGCCAGTGAAAGTGTTCCTAAAGGAAATACAAGACTAGAAGATTGCTTTCCTTTCAGGTACTTCCTGGGCTTAGAAAAATCATAAGGAAGGATAAATCTTTCCACATTTTGGGAGAAAAGTTTCCTCAAGTTTTTTTTTTTTTTTCTTGAATTTGTAAGGGAATAACAGGGTAACTTTATGGGGAGGGAGTGGTGTTGGGGGATTACTAGGAGCAGTGTGCTCTGGACACCTGCTCAGATGAAGCATGCATTGCCTCTTGCTTTGGGTCTGCCAAGCCTAAAATATAGTCCAAGATTCAGTTTAGTTGTGGTTTTATGCCTAAACCTTTAGACAGTTGGCAGGACACACTTTGTTGATGATGGATTGGGATTTAACTTTGAAATCAAATTGTTATATAATTTTAAAAATCCAAGTTCTTTTTATAATAGTGGCTAATATCATTTTGTTTTTAAAAAATGTTTTTTGCCAGTACAACTTTTGAACTTTATACTATGAATCTCCACCTCAATTTTTTTTATTGGTGTTGGAGTTTAGAAAAAAAATCAGTAGTAAAAAAGTGTGAAATGTTCTATGATCTTTGCTTCAGGAACTATAGGTACCTATTGGGACTTTAGGATAAGAAACTATAATGTTAGGAAAGTCAATTAGAGAAGAGATTTGAAAAATTAAATGGAAAACAAAATACATTCAAAAGAAAAACTGAATACTAAAAGTCTACCAATTATTAAAAGAATGGCCTAAAGTTTACTAGGTACAGGTCTTTGCAATTAAAATTTACAGTGAACACACACACACACACACACACACACACACACACACACACACACCCTACTGACCTGACTTCAGGTGACCATCATGTTGGCTTTCTGGAAAAGTTATGGCATTCTCAACCTTTCCACATTTATGTGGGTTATAAAACCAGCAGAACCAGTCAAGAAGATTCTGACTTTCTGACTAGTAGGTATGATATTAATTTTATAGTTAAGTCAATGTCCCATAATTTGGGCTTCAATTAGGCTAGTCTGAATTATTGTGAGGGGTCATCTAACAAAAAAAAAGACACCATATATATTAGAGAGATGTTAATAAAATCTAAAACATATGTAAGAAGACAAGACTGAGTTCAGGCTTGAGTATAGAGAGCTCATATATAAAGGGTAACACTAAGGTAAAGGAATAGAGTAGTAGTCAACCTTGAAATCAAGTTTGCAATTTTAATTGCAAAGCCTGCAGAGACATCTGAAATTCTCTACATTGGGCCTTTATTCTCATGTTAAGAACTAAGAAAAGCAACAGTTACTGTAGGTTTTCCCATTCATAAGTCATGTAAGCAAGTTATGAGATTTGGCCACAGCCCATAGGAGTTTGACTTCCACTATCAGTGGGGGATGATGTTTTCTTGCTTTTTGAAGTAATGCAGTTTCTGTCTACTTGTCTAACATACAGTAGCTTGGTCTTTGTGTACTGATAATCGATTAGCAAACAAAATTAATGGATCTCTATAGCTCAACAACTCCCATGTTGGAATTAATTAACCACATAGTCCTGTAGGATCATGGTTGGCAAGTCAGGGACATGGGTTAACCCTCAGTTTCATTTATGTCATATAGTCACACAGAGTATGTCAAGTATGGTAGTGACTATTGGCCATTTTGGAAATGTGAACTCTAAAATAAATATGGCAACTCAGATAGCAAAATGTCTGCAAACAATGTCAGCTCATCTCTCCCAAAAGTTATGAAGCAAGAAACCAAAATGAGTGCCTTTTACCAGCTAACTGTCTGTAACTTCAATGACATTGTACTTTTCACTAGATTTACTTTAAGACAACTATCACATTATGAAATGGGGCACATACGATTAACTGTGGCATAAAGCCTGTAATAAAGTTTTGTCAAGTATTTTAGGATAGATTTATAACAGGGCTTTTTGAAGAGGATAGCTCTATTCTAGCCTGCTTCGTTTAAGAAGCTTTCATTTCTTTTTTTTAAAAATATTTTATTTATCATTTTTTAGTTTATGTGTATCTATGTATTGCCTGCATGTAGATAAGTGCACCCGTGTCATGCAATGCCCATGGACGAGAAGACTTGGCGGTCAGATCCCTTGGAACTGGAGTTACAGACAGTTGTTAACTGCCATGTGGGTGCTGGGATTTGAACCCGGGTCTTCTGCAGGAACAGTCAGTGTTCTTAACTGCTGAGCCATCTCTCCAGCCCCAAGAAGCTCTCATTTCTTAAAACAAACAAATGATTTTCTCTTTCCTGACTTCAAATTCAGTTTCTCAGGTTAGGAGAACACCTCTCCGTGGGTTCTTGCCTTGATCTTCCCCCTCCCCACCCCAACATTGGAGGGTTTTCTTGGTGGCGTTTCAGGAAGTAGAAGATTTATTGTGTACTTGGGTTCTTTTTTCCCATATTCTGATTTTTCTAGAAATATAAGCATGTTATTGGACTATCCTATAATTTTACATTTCAAGACTACCTCAGTAAAAACACTCTGCTATTTTCTTTAATTTTGAGCAGAAATTGACCCCCTTTATTATATGCATGAAGAAGCAATATCCAGGACTCTCTGAAGTGTCTCAAAGGCCATGACTTGCACATATAGGCACTTAAAAAAATCATTCCCAAAAGACATTCTGAAGAAGCAAATAAATTACTTAGAGTTCCCTTTTCTGGCAGTGGAGTTCATGGTTTATGAGAGGCAACTGGATTTCAGCCCTCATCTGTTCCTGGAAGGGTATTTTTTTACTATCACAAAACAGACTACAGTGTCAGGTACCTTGGGGATATGTCCACTTTTAATGGTACCTTCTCTATCCAGGCCTGAGGCCACAGGCATCTGAAATGATACCACACATCATTTCTTCAGTACCAGAAATCTGCAGTTTTTGCTACCCAGGCTTCTTTCAAATATTCACTCTCCTCTGGTCCCTCTAGTTCCCTTCAGGGCACCAAAACAGACCAACTTCTTCATTTCTACCAAGTGAGTCTCAAATTTTTTTGACTGAGGCTCATACAGGTCAGATGACTAGATCTAAAACTCACCTCCTACAATATTTCCTGCTTTTTAAAGAATTGCCTGGTAGCAATAAACTGATGTGCAAAACATTTTGTGGACATTATGAATATCTGCCTCAGTAATATTGGTATGGATGGTTCTTGTGTGTACTACAATCCAAATTTTTTGAAAGTGTGGCCTTAGAAAAATAATGGGTCATAAATTATGTCACCTTACACTGTATAGGCAAACAACTACCAAACAACTACCTCAAATGAAATATAAATGATGATGAAAATAAATAAGGCTAATTTATGATTACAAATCAAGTATAGAAGTCACTGACAAGTACAACCAGATCAACACACACTGATGCCAATAACAAGGCAAACTTCCCCAGAACTGAGGATGTTTCAACGATGTATGTTTGTAATAGAAACTTCACCAATATCACCAACTTCTGCCTATCAGTCAGGAAAATTCTCAGTTAAGTTCTAGTAAACTCTATTTGTTAAAATTGTATATATGAATACCAAACACTATTCACTCAGCAGTTGTTAGTACCTTTAGGGACACAGCACACACAAACACAAATAAAATTCTAGGACATCATGAACCATGACCATTAAGGTCACCCCCCCAAAAGACGTACTTTGTGATTAGTCTGTGGAACATCAGAAGGATGCTTATGGCCTACCTGTTAGTTGTGGTCTGTACCTTGAAAAATCACTGGTTAGGTATTTGGCTTGGCTTTTTGATGCAGCTTCTTGAGTGGCTGGTTACTGTTCCTGTTTTACACTTTAACACTATGAGGCATCCTAACCCTATGCCCTTAGCCAGCAATCCAGGACAGTCCTGGCCTGACCTTCTAAATCCCTAATCTTTCACTGGAGTCCCTCTCTAGGAGGGAGAGTCAGATGTTACCCTCTTACTGGGCAGATTGCTGGTGACCACCCTGCTGCATCTGTGATGCCATAATAGGAGGACTTGGGAGAGTCATAGCAGAAGGAAGTCAGAAGATCAGATCACAGGCCGTCTCTGCCTTCCCAACTGTTTGACAATAGGCAAGTTACCTCACTTCTCAGTTCAGATTTCTTGGTTTCTTGTGATGATCAAATGAGATCATGTAAGTAATAAAGCACTGCAAACTATAAATTCATTATAAAAGTAATATATATAAGCTGTGGTTGCAAAGTGATAATGTTCATGCAAACATCTGCACTATTCTAGTTTCCAAGTATAACTGATATTAGGATTGCTATGATATCTGTGAATGCCATGCAGTCCATATTGTCAACAATAAAGGTCAATGCAAAGATAGCAATGGCCTTGGAGACGATTGAGAAACAAGGATGTGTTTATGAGTCTACAAGTACATGGCTCAGTGACCCCAGATCTTTATGATTTAGAGAGTAGGACTTAATTCAGATTAATTCCAGACATCAGAAAGGAGACTCTTTTGGTTGTTATTTTCTTTTGTTTCTTTCTCTACCATCCCACTGGAGTTTAAGCTCTCTCTGTAAGACAGTGGCTAAAGAATGCTAGGAATTCTTCCCTCCACCCAGTCAGGAATGTGTCCTGCTTGGGGCTCTTGGCAGAAATGTGAGGACTGTTAGATATGGCCCAGGTTGTGATGCAGCCAGAGCTTGGAGTTGTAGACCGCTGCATGGGAGGGAACCCTCTAGAACTAGACCCTTCTCAACATCCCTTAGGCTGACAGTGGATGCCAACATTGGAGATGCCAGACTAACCTCTGTGCAGCCGGCAAAAGAAGAGACAGCTCAATTGGACAATTTCAAGCAACACAGTAGTGTTTTCAGTCTTTGGGGAGAAGCACATGCTCATTGTCTGTGGCTGATACATCAAGGGTACTAATTAGGATCCTAAATGTCCTCCCAAGGCTCAAGTGTTAGACTTTGTCCCCTAGCTTGTAACTACTGAAGTGTGATGGAAATGCAGCCTAGTGAGAGGTGCTAGTCCCTTGAAAAGGATTATGGGAGTTACTTTCCTCTCTCCTTCTTTTACTTTCTAGCTGCCTCAAGTTGAGTAGCTTCCTCCTATACAACCTCCTGTACAGCCTCACCAAAGGCTTAAAAGCAACAAGACCAACTGAAATCTCTAAAACTAAGAGCCAGAATTAAACTTTTCCTTGTTTAAGTTTATTGTCTCAGGAGTTTTGTTACAGTAACAGAAAGCTGACTAACACAAAGGGCTTTTATTGAAATTAGCGCAACCATGAGACCTTGAACATAGTTTCTACCATTTACTGTTGTACCCCATCCACTGGACCCCCAAAAGACCACCGAGGACCCAACACACCAAAATGCAAAAGCAAAGGTTTATGGTTTATTCGGGCTTAAGCTCGGGTTCTCAGACCTCACCAACTCAACGGATCCATGCTGAGAGCCCAGAGTAAGGGAGAGTGGAGCCTTTTATAGGTTTTAGAAAAAAGGGGGGGGGGAGATACCAAAGATACATTTTGGTTGGTTCAAGGAGCCCGTGCATGCCAACATAATTTTAAACCGATTGGATGTATAAGATGTAGCCCTGGAAGTTTCTTATTGGTAGGTGCTATTCTCAGGGCTGTGGAATGTGCTGACTGTTACCTGTGGGGCCAAGAGTCTCTGTTTTTACCTTATAGGGCAGTTTTTATGCTCCGGCTTGCTTAATCTATAGTTTCCTGGAAGGGGGGTGGGGAATAGCAGGCGGGGGTCAGGGCATGCCAGGGCGTGTCTAGGCATGTCTAAAGAAGCAGCCAAGCATTTTACAGAAGCTAAAAGAGCAATTAGTGGGGTTCTGGAGGGATTGGGGGGTAGCGGGTGAATGAAGAGGGTCTCAGGGTTCTACATTACCAGTTAGCTGCATGAGTTGGGTTAGATAGTCTATGAGCCTGAGATTTTCCATTATGACATGGAAATAATGATAATACCTGTATTTGATGACTGTGGGTTGACTGAATATAACAATGTATATAAACACTTAGCATAGTGCCTCCATTAACTTGAGCTACAAGACCTATTATGTGACTAGCTTTTTAAATTTAAATTTTTTATTTAATTTTTGAGAATTTCATGCAATGTATCTTGATTATTTTCCGACTTTCTCCCTTATTTGCACCCCTTTACTATCCGTCACCTGATTTCATGTCCTCTATTTTTTTTTAAGGCTTATGGAGTCTAAATTGTGTCCCTACATGCCCTTTGGTGTGGGTCTATACTCTGGAGTGTGGTCAGCCTACTCAGCAGCAGGACTAGCTTTTTAAATTTTTTTAAAAAATATATTTTATTTATTATTTTTATTTTTGTGTCTGAATATATTGCATGCATGTTTATAAGTAGACCCATGTCCTAAATGCGCATGGAGGTCAGAAGACTCTGCAAGAGTAGTCAGTGCCCTTAACCACTGAGCCATCTCTCCAGCCCCCATGACTAACTTTTAAGTAGCCTCAATACCCTACATTTATTCAAAATACTACAATATGCAATGACTTTTCATATTTGTTACCTGTTTTTTAAAAAATACTTTTTTATTTTTCTATGTATGTGTCTGTGTACACCACAGGTGTCCAGGTGCCCACAAAAGCCAAAAGTCACTGGACCTCCTGGAGCTGGAGTTACAGAGGGTTGTGAGCTGCCCAAACATGCATTCTCTGAAAGACCAACAAGTGTTCTCAACTGCTGAGCCATCTCTCCAGTCCCTTGTTGCCTCTTTTTCAATTGTGTTAATCAGTAATATGAACTTGAACACCCTGAATACTTGTTGAAACATTCATTGCTTAAACAAGTAATAGATTGTCAGCTTTGAAAGCTGTCTCAGGATCTTGCCTTAGCTCCTGCCTGAACCCTGTTACATTGTAGTTTTTGCACTGATGTTCTAGTCATGAGTAGGCTGCTTGTTCTGGTTGTTCCAGTCTAGGTTACAACAGAAGCTTTGAAGAAGCTGGATCAGAGGCCAAAGAGCAGCTCAAAGGTCTCAGGAATTCCGTTGCCCTTGAGGGGCCAGGTTGCCTATCTGATCTGTGCTGAGTCTCAAACTTTTACCTGACTTGGAGAAGGTCTCCAATGCTCTAGGCCCCTAATAGATTTCTCCTTGATATCTTACTTTGCTTCTGCTAGCCTCCCTCGGGGAGAGGTTGGAGAATCAGGTCTCCATCCACCTTAGTCCTTGACTTGTTGAGCTCAGAACTCCTGACACACTGTTCTGTCACTTGGCCCTGCCATTCCTGCACCCTGGCATTCCCTAGACCTCACATCATGATCTCCACAATGAGATGAGATTTGTTGAGCTCTTCTATAGACTTACTCTTGCATTCTTAGCTTCTTCCTGACACAATGGGGTTGAAGATACAGCTCTGATCTATTTTCTGAAGTTTCCAGAATAACAGCCATGGATTCTGGACATGGAACTTTATACTCACTTAGAAGGAAATGTACCTTTCCACAGATCACCTTAATGCTTGCAGGCATGTAATAATAATAATAATAATAATAATAATAATAATAATAATAATATTTTTCCATCTACTTCATGAATCTTAGAGAAGTTCTGCTCTTAACTGTCAGTAAGGATGCATTGTTTTCTTAGGGGCAAAAAACATCTAAAACCATAGACAAAGAAAAAAATTTTTTTTGAGACAGGGTCTCGCTAAAGCTCCAGCTGACCTGCCTGGAACTTGCTATATAGACCAGGTTGCCCTTAGTCTCACAAAGATCTGCCTGCCTCTGCCTTCCAAGTGCTATGATTAAAGGCATGCACCACCAAGCCTAGCTTGATCTAGAATTTCTTGTTTTTTAATATTTTATTTATTATTTTTATTTTATGTGTATGAGTGTATTGCCTGCATGTAGGTAAGTGCACCCATGTTGTTCAATGCCCACGAAGGACAGAAGAGCCTGTCAGATCCCCTGGAACTGGAGGTACGGACAGTTGTTAGCTGCCATTTGGGTGCTGGGATGCGAACCCGGGTCTTCTGCAAGAACAACTAGTGTTCTTAACTGCTGGGCCGTCTCTCCAGCCTGATCTAGAATTTCTTAAGGCATGCCTAGGTACCCAGCTTAAGGCAAGCTGGGACCATAGCTATCTGAAGGGTCATAGAGAATTTAGTGAGTAAGGACTGGGAAGAAGCCTGTGTAAGGGTCTCAGGATGGATTAGGAGGAACTTTCCAGCAGGAGACTTTGGACTTGGGGCAAAGGACTAAGGCAGACTCTAAAGGATGTTGGTCAGCTCTTTGTGGAGTGGCTTTTGCCAGTAACAGGCAGATGTTGCAAGGTATAATTAGATGGGGATTAAGGGATGAATGAAAGTCACCTGTGTTTGGTCAGGCTCCAGAGAGAAGCATGATCCAGGCCAGGGAAGGGAGGATGGTTAAAGAGCTAGAATCTGGGCATGCTATGAGCAGTGACACATTGAAAATACAGCATCAGGCAAGGTGTACCTGACAACGGAGGTAACCTTTCAGCACCTGCCTATATTTCCCATTTCCTTTCTCCTGAAATCTTCTGTTCCTTCAGCCTTCCTTTCTTTCTCACTTGTGTCTGGCAGGAAGCTCCAGGGTTAGCATATTCTCCTTTCACTTTTCCATCTGCCTGTGCATGCATCTCTATGGAGGTCATCATTGCTATTGCACCATGACCTCGGGCTGTGGTCGACATCATCAGTGCTTAATAATACCCAACTCTTTTTTTCATGAGCATTTTATATTCTTTAATTCCAGTTGAGTGGAGCCTTAGGATTTGTTTCGGTCAGTGAAATGTGAATGAAAAATCATGTATTATTTCTGGACTAGGACAGTGAAAAGCTCTTTCTCGATTCTCTTTACATGAAATATCTCTCTTCTCTTATTGTGCAATATGTAGTAACCATCCTTGCAGGAATGAGAATATTCTAAAGGGACACTTGTGACCATTCCTTTGGCTATCAGACCATTGAGACAATGTACCCTTAAGGAATTG
The DNA here is from genome assembly GCF_000622305.1 of Nannospalax galili. Lineage (NCBI taxonomy): Eukaryota > Metazoa > Chordata > Mammalia > Rodentia > Spalacidae > Nannospalax > Nannospalax galili. Next base: position 83,782 of record NW_008340163.1, read on the forward strand.
GAATTTCCCCTGGTCATTCTGGGAAAAGGAAAGCCTGGGACCCTGGTGCCAGCCAGAAGGGGATTTCACATAGTTCTGACAAGGTTCAGGTCACCTTGCAGGAGGGACTAAGCTGTGACAATAATGATGGCTGGAACCATACCTTAATCACATTTGCATAGTTACATACACTTCTTGCCCTCTAAGCCTCATGTTGGGACCCTGAAGATGCTCGGGGGTGGGGGGGAGTTGCTGGATATCTTTGTTCCTCTTCCTAATGTGCCCACACTGAATAACTCTCCTTTTCCAGCTTTTTGACATTATTGATTTCATCAATTGTGCTATGGAGGTTCTTAGGACAGCTAGGGTCCAGGCTCTAAACCTAACTGCTCCAGTAATATGTTAAGGTGGTAGAGGCACCAAGTGAAAATAGTTTGGGCAACCTGATATAAGACTAGACCGTAATACCAGCTTTTCTGAGAAGGCTTTTGCTGGATTTATCATCCCTCCTACGTATTCCCAGTTTTAGCTGCATATTATTTGACCACATTATATTGCATCTGTCTATGGATCTCTCTCCCTGTGTGAGTATAAACTTAAGTGGGTCAATAACTGTTAGTCACATGGTGGATGCTCACTTGTAGGAAATGTTGAGGTAATGTAATTCAGAGATGAGGAAGACACAGGGTTCATCCTTGGACATAAAACTCCAGGATTATGGATTGTAATACAGATTTGAGATCAATCTTAGAGTTGTTTCATTTTGGCAGGCCTCCGTGTTCAACAGATCTGGGATTGGGAGATCTAAATTTATGTCAAGCTTAACAAATGGTGGGCCCAGCGAAGGAATATTTAACTTTCTGTACTAGTCAAGATTGTCTTAAGAACTGAATGGAGACCATGAAGAGATATTGCTTGGAGATTCAAGTAAGGTAGGAGCAGAAAGAAGGAGGTAGGGTCTGAGATAACCTCATAAAGCCACTGAGCTCATTGATACTCTTAAGAAGTCAGGCTTGCATAGTGCCATTCCAGTCAGCACTTCAGCACTACACCCAGGGACCATTTTAAACACCATAATCTCTGTCTCTCTCTCTCATCTCTCTCTTGTCTCTGTCTCTGTGTGTATGCCTTTCTCACATACACACATGCACACACACAGAAACACATGCATAGACATGTGTGCGCACACACAATGAAACATAGCATTAAATAGGCCACAAAAGAACCTGAATTTACATTATAAGAACTAGAACAAGAAGGCTGGGTGTCGTCCTGTTTGAGCTCAGCTGGGAACATCTACGCCAAATGACGAAAAAAATTTAACTCTGCACAATGCTGATGAGTTATCACAGAATTGCTTAGTGTGGATTTCAGGGTTAGAAGCAAATTTTAGTGAGTAAGCAAATTTGCAAATATGGAATTCACAAATAATAAGACTCAACTATAACTGTGAGCTATTGAATATCTACCAGAAGGCATTGAACTATGTCAGATTATATATATATATATCAAGACTATAAACTCCCTAGTCTATCTGTTGGAAGACCCACCTTTCCATTCTCATTGGACAATCAATCACTGGTGATAGAACCACCCCGAGGAAGGCACCTGGTGCGTTAATGAGGTAGTAAATTTTTCCTGCCTGGAATCCTGCCTTGTAGCATAGAACTCCGAAGAACTTCCTGACAAGCCACAGTCATGTAGGTCTCTGTATGTCTGTTTGCCTTCCTGAATCTTCCGGAAAGGCATAATTTTCCCTTTTCTTCTTCATGTCTTTCTTACTAAACATGTTTTCTTTAAGGCTTTGGGTTGCCCCTAGCATCTTGTATTTCTTTACTTTTTCTCTAAAGCTTCCTTCTCCTAGCCATGTGGCTGTAAATCAGCCATGTGTCTGACCTCCAGGCAGACTCTAAACCTGCCTGGCTTCATGGCTTTCTTTCTTTCTTCCCACCACTCACCTCCTCAAGGCAGCTGCCAAGATTACCAGCTCATCTGCCCTAAGGATTTTTCTTTAGGCTTCTAATAAAATTGTAAAAGCTTCTCTTTGGGTCCATTCTTAAATTCTTTTATGAATGAGACTAAGAACCCTCTAGAGAATTCTCTTTCTCCCCATTTCAATGTAAAAATGTAATATATGTATCTATATATATGTGTATATATATCCACATATATATTCAAATTTATCAACTTTTTATGCCTCAAATGAGATGACTAACAGTTGATGTTGTGGATATATCCTTGGCTTCATAGCATATATAATAAGATTAGTGTCATACAATCTTTCTGTCAAGCTTATGGATACATTACCGGGATTGCAAGCTTATAAGAGGCTGATATTTTGTTCCTCTTAGAAACTTCAAACTCAATAGTCTCAGTCCTTATAGAAAACCAAGACTGCATCACACTCTGCAAAAGAATTAGACTAATTATGTTTAAAAAGTCACTAGATTACATACCAAGTTGTGGAGAATAGTAAACATGCCTAGGGGCTGGAGAGATGGATCAGTGGTTAAGATCACAGGCTGCTCTTACAGAGGACCCAGGTTTGGTTCCCAGCACCCACACGGCAGCTAACAACCATCTATAACTCCAGTTCCAGGGGATCCAGCTCCTCCTTCTGGTCTACATGGACATTGTATGCATGTGGCACACTTGCAGACATGCAGGTAAAACATTCATACACATAAAATAAAAACAAATAAAACTACCTAGGCATCACATAGAGCCAAAAAACTAAGGTAACAAAGCCAAAGAGTATGACTTTCAGGGCATTGATTGACAGTGGGAGGCCAGGAAGTAAAGAACTGATAGACTGAAAGCTTGCATCCCTCCCAAATCCTATGCTAAATCCCAGTGCTCAGTGTGATAACATTGAGACGTGAAGGTTTTTTAAAGATATACTAATTATACATAATAATGGGTTTCATTGCAACGTTATGTAATGTATTTTTAGCATATGCACCTCTATTGCCCTCTCTTGCTCCCTTCCCATTCTCATAGATCCCCTTCCTATTACCAACTGGTCCCTTTTCTACATTTTTTTTTCTTGTTACTCACTGTATTTTATTAGGGTTTCTAACAGGACTCTGGGTGAAGTGTTATTTACTGGAGCATGGGTTCCCTACCACTGGTTACACCACAGGAAAAAAAAATCTCTCTCTCTCTCTCTCTCTCTCTCTCTCTCTCTCTGAGGAAGCTACATTCTTGAGCTCACAGCAGTTTTAATTACTGGCACAAGACCTGCACAAGATCCTACTTGTCGACATCCTGCCATTGGGCTGGGGGGGAGCATGAGGCCCACCCCTCCCTAAGGACTTGCAACAGATAATGGTAGCCCCACCCCTCCCTGAGCATCTGAAGGTGAGGCTTTTGGGTTTTTTTTTTCAGTATTTATTATTTTTATTTATATGTATGTGTGTGTGTCTGTATGAGTTTATGTCCACTGTGTGCATGCAGGTGACTTCAGAAGCCTGAGGGCGTTGGATCCCCTGGAACTTGAGTTGTAGGCAAGTGTAAGCAGACTGACATAGGAGCTGGGAATAACAGAAAGTGAGGAAGCAATAGACTTATTGTTTGTATCCCTCCCAAATTCCTATGCTAAATCCTAATATTCAGTGTGATGCTATTGAGAAGTGAATGTTTTTTAAAAATATCTACTAAAATCCTGGGTCTGCCAGAAGAACATTATATGCTCTTAACTGCTGAGCCATCTCTGCAGCCCAAGGCATTTGATTAGACCATGAGAACAGACTTGTGATGAGATCGGACCCCGCTAAAAGGATGTTTTGTTCTGTTATCTGAGACTAAAGCAAGAAGATGCTATGAGCCATCCCGCTTGCTAGATCTTAACTATACTGATACCTTGACCTTAGACTTTTCAGTCTCCAGAACTGTAAGAAATAAAGTTTCTATTGTTTACAAACCACCCAGTATTCTGTTAGAGTATCCTAAGACACACACAAAGTACTTACAAAATGGCAATCTTGATCCGCTGTATGCATAGTCTTCCTATGTAGGGCTTGCCTTCTAACCAGTTCAGTCTAGATTCTGTTCCAAAGTACATGGTGCTCATCCTCCCTCTCATCTTTACTGGTATCAGAGTGTCATTCTCTTCCCCAGCTAAATCACTGTTGGCTGGTGAGGCCCAGTTCAGTCCCACATCTTCCTTAGCCACGTTTAGGTCTCCTCAGCCACGTACAACTTCTGAGTAGAAGTTTCATATAATGGAATTCCTTCTAGAAGTTACCATTTTTCTCTCCACAAAGGACAAGGACGTATATTTAACTCAATAGAACCTAAAATATAGGGCACACACAATTTGAAACAGCTGTCACTGTGTGGAGATAAGCCTTGATTTCCTCAAAGAGGAGTGGTGATGAGACAGAGCCGAGCTGGTTATAGTTGGGGAGTTCCTCAGTTTGTATCTCACAAGGATTCAAAAGAAAATGGCTGGATGTTGTGAAAAGTGAGCTTTAAAGCATGTTATAGAGAACTTTTAGCACTGTTTAATGCCTAGGGCACTTAGCCAACAAAAATAAGACACTTGCTCTTATTTGAAAGTTTGAATTGAACAAACTCCAATCAGAGTGACAGCTAAGATTCTCATATGTCCCCGGGGGGATAAGAAGGTTTCCCAGGAACTGAGAAGCCCCTGTACTGTGCTGAATTATTATTAGACTCGTTAGAGAGAGTACCATGTATCTAGTATGCTTTCTTTCTAAAAGTCAACATAGCACCTAGCAGAAACCATCAGAACTTGTCACGGAACTTTATGCAGCTGTTTTTTCATAACCGTCTCCAGTGCTCTGGCCTAAAATTTGTGAAATGGAACAAAGCACACCATAGTCAAGAGGAACTTTCCAGAACTCTGTTTATTGAGAACAAAATATTGAGAGCCTTATCTATGGTATTAGACTGCAGAGGAAGAAGAGATCAAGGTATTTGAATGCCAACTTTTGGAAGAAGACCAAAATGATCAAGAAATTATAAGAAGAAAGTTCTTTTTTGTCATAGCACTTTAGGATCCAAACTAAAAAGATTTATTGAAATTAGCCACAATATCAAACTGGTAAAGCGCAAAGCTTTGGAGTGAGGCACACAGCCCAAACTCAGAGTTTCTACAACTTTACCAATTTCCTGCTGCGTACATCATAGAAAGCAAATAATTTTTCCCAGATGCTGAGGATGGAGAATGCGGTCAGATTGTTTTGCTTCTCAAACTCCTCAGCATAAACACACTCACAGGACTGCATTCCCTTTTTTGGCTTCCAATATGCAAGTAATTATACACTGTGCAGGATGATGTTGGATGGGCTCTCCTTCAAATACCAAGCAAGTTCTGGGTTCCGTCAGCCTTTTGGATACCATGCCCACAGACATTTTTCTCTGACAGTCTTTACTAACAACAACTGGCAAACAAATCAACAGCAGTATAAGCCTTGTTTCTAAATTGTTCTAAACTTCTTCAAAGCTAGAAAGGCAAAATTTACCTCAAGTATATTATAACTCCTGTCTTGCCTCAACAATAGTTTTTCTGCAATCCCTGTGAGAAGGGGGTCAGAGTTCATAATAGCTTTCATACTTTCACATTCCTCATATTTGGTTAACATGTAAACAAAGGGGGCAGACTCTGAATCAGCTATTAACTATAATGTGTTTAGTATTCAGCACAGATTTCATGATTGTGGCCAGAATAAAATGAATAAAAGGCTATATTTTTCATTCCAGCACCAGACTTTTACAAGGCAAGCAGAACATGTCTTCCATTGGGTGAGTCACAGTAGGCCTTGAGGGCCTTCAACTGAGCCTCTATGATTCTTGGAATGAATAAACTCAGTAGACTTGTTCTGTCTTCATATAACGAAGCACAGGTGAATGGGGTCTGTGTGTGGGCGGGGGAGGCACAGGGTACACACCTCAGGAACTGTTGAATGAAAAAAACAAAACACATTTTGCAGCGAAGAAGGGAAGTTCTGTAGCCCTGCCAATTGCAACACAAATGAGAGGGCAAGTTCAAGGAAAGTTGATATCTAAAAATAAATAAATAAAAGGAAATTCAGTGGGAAAACAATATTCAGGTCAGGTCGAAGCCCAGAAACAAAAACATGCTCATTCAGAACTGGGCTTCCATCCTGCTTTCTCTGAAGTGAGCAGCTGCCAGTTATTGAAACCAGCCCACGCGGAGGGTCGCTGCCACCATGGTAACAGCAGCTGACGGTGCTGGACCGACCGAGGCACAATGAGGCAGGTCCACGGCCAGAAGCACTCTGCCTACAGATGAGGGAGGCTGTGTGGGCTTTGTTTTTGTTGCCTTTTTTATATGGATCACGGGATTTTGAGTCTGAGGTTTGAGGTTTGCTATTGGAAACTTTTCTACCTCTAATACCCTGACCAAGGGTGCAAGTCTCTACACAAACAGCAACATAGAAGGGAAGCATTGAGGTGCTCAATCGACAAATCACTTATTTCCAGTTTCTTTTAAATAACCTCTGACAAGTCCTTTGTAGGCTCTGAGAGTTTGTTTCTAGCCTCTTATATTGCAGTCTTAAGATGTGTTTGAAATAATGTCTAGTTTGCTTCTTATAGTTGCTATTTATAATAACACATGACCTCAAAAGGAAAATTTTTCCTAGTCTTGTGAATTGGAAACATTAGCTGATAATTGACTAAAATAACTGAATTAAAAATACAGGCTATAGTTTAAATGTTGTATATGTGGAGCCTTCATAATTATCACACCCCTGGATTGCACGCCCCTCTTCATTAGTCCTGTAAGCAGGAAATGTGTCTATTAAGTATAAGGAAAATTCCAACATAATAACTTCATGATGTAGCACATAGTCAAACTGCTGGAATTCTGTAATTTATCAGCTAAATAATCTTCAGAAATTTATGGAAAATTTCTGGGACTCTATTTTCCCATATGTAAAGTGGAGATAAGAATAGCAGTTACCTGTAAAGTGGTTAGAATAGTCTTTGGTTGGTGTTGTATACTTTCTTAGAAAATCAGTGAGTAAATAAAATATATAAGGAAATAAATTTAATGGATCTCTTTTTTGCGTTTTTGGTTGTATGTGTGTATTTGTGTTCATACATACATATGTGTAGGGTCAGAGGTCAATGTTGTGTGACTTCTGCTATCTCCCTGCACCTTTTTGTTGGTTGGTTTGGCTTTTTGTTGTTGTTGTTGTTGTTGTTTGTTTTCTGGGTTTTTTTTGTTTTTGTTTTTGTTTTTTTTTTTTGGAGACAGGATCTCACTATGTAGCCCCAGCTGGCTTGGAACTCACTATGTAGACCATTTCAGGCTGGTCTCAATTTCACAGATATCCGCCTGCCTCTGCCTCACAAGTGTTGAGATTAAAGGTGCGCACCATCACGCCCAGCCTTTCTCTACACCTTAGTTTTTGGGACAGGGACTCTCATTGAACCCAGAGCTCACTGATTTGGCTAGGCTGCCTGGCCACCAGCCCCTAGGGCCCCTCCTTTCACCACACCTGGTTTATTTTTACTTGGAAATTAAGGGATCTTGATTCAGGTCCTCACACTTGTGCAACAAAAACTTTACTGACTGAGTCACCTTCCAGCTCCCAAAGAAGGATCTCTTTTTTGACTATTGGAAACACCTTTTGAATTTAGGACTGCATAGTGGATTTGTGTGTCTATACCCTCAGTCAGGAAATGTTAGACTTCTTAGTAATCTAAGACTTGCAATTCATTTGGTGTCATCCTTAAAGTCTGTTGAGTCTGATAAAGTAGCTTGTTTTTGAAATTAGCCAATTCCATTGTGTAAATGGGGGGAAATGCTTTCAAAAATAGCTAGTAGTTCTTCTGATTCATTTGGATCTGCAGAAATGCTTACATGTTTGTTGAAAGCACAAGCATGATGTCTGCTAAACTGAGCAAGCATAAGATGCAGCCCTAGGCTGGGAAATGCCAGTGCACCCACGAACTCACTCCTGTAAGAGTCCCAGCCTCCTGGAGATAGAAGAGCCAGCACTCTTTCACCTCTGTGATAGGGTGGGTTGCACCTTGTCAGCAGGGCTTGTTTAAGGATTTTCCATTTCATTCCAGAATTCCACCATTGGTACCGAAGAGTCAGCTTGGGCTCAGATGTGTGGCTCTAGTGGTCATAAAATCCAGGCTTTTTCATTATTGTGTACAATGGGCCCGGCCTGAAACTGACCCTAGTAAACAATCTTTTTCTTGTATTTATACTTCCCTAGTTAAATATGGGAAGAAGTTTTACCATTAGCTATCAGTGGTTGAAAAGGTTATCAACAGATCTTATTGGGATCATTGGATGCTTTCCACACAAACATGTTAGCCTATCACAGAGGCCCTACAGCTTTCTAGAATCTAGTCCATGGGAGCCTAAGGGATTAGCATTTTAGCTAACATTCTCAAATTAAGACATTTCTAAGAACAGGAACTTGAAGTCATTCTGAGACTTCACAGAATGAAATAAACATTTCAGTTTGCAAAATGGAAAAAAAAATCTTATTTTTTAAAAAGTAAAATAAGGGGATTCTCCCTGCTTTACAATAATCCCAAATGGAGTTATGTAAGTGCTAAGGAAGGGTGGGGCACTTAGAGTTACATGCTGAAGAGATCAAGACTAAAATGCATAAATAAGATTCATTTTTTTTTTAAAAAAAACCGGTCACCCCAGAGTTTAATACATATCCTGTTTTCTAAGAAAACAAATGTATTATCATATCCAGTAAAAACTTTATGTGGAAAAAATTTTGAAAGCCAGCATCAAAATTTGAGCAAGGCAGTATTCCATAACCAATGAAACAGAAACTTGCACCAGAAGAAACTCAGACCCACTGAGCCAGCAGAGAAAACAAAATTGATCACATTGGCTTCACTGTTCCAAGAGGTTTATTTTACATGGAGATCTTAAAAAAGCAGTCTTCTTTTTCTACACTCTATTCCAAGAATGGAAAAGGCCTTATACAAGAATGCTGTTGCTAGCATTTAGTAGTACTTAAAAGACAGGGAAATGATGAACAATAGGAAGACCTGCCCCAGAACAGTCAAGAGAACTGGGCTCGAGTTTCACTTTGGTCACTTGTCAGTGTATGAAAGGTCAGTGTCCCTTACTGAGGTATTACTCATCATGGTGACGGCAGCAGCAGGTAATAGAAGTTACAGCCATAGAAGCAGCAGGAGCAGCAACAGCGACAGCAATAGATCAACAATAACAGTACTAGTAACCGCAGCAGCATTAGTAGCAGTGGTAGTACAAACAACCGGACTATTAGCAGTACTAATAGCAATAGCTGCAGCAGTACTGGTAGTAATAGTAATGGTCACAAAAGTATCACCAGTGACAACCATAGCAGCAGTCACCTGAAGCAGCAGCAGTTTCCGTTATTGAGGGTCTGCTGTGTCAGACTGAGATTTTAAATAAAACCCTACATTGATGTCTCAGGGTAATATCATTACCCACTTTTAACTATTGAGGAAACTGAAGACCAGAAAAGCTCAGTAATTTGCTCAAGATGACTTTTGTTAGGAAGTAGAAGTTCTGGATTTTGAATCTGGATCCATCTGATTCCAAAACCTTCCACTATTTCTGGAAGCAGTTGGTGCGGAACAGGGTGTTTTAAACATTAACATGATTATGGGTCATTCGGAGAACTCGTGAAATGGAGATTCTGATGCAGGTGTGCTGCCCAAGACCCTGCATTTCTCTCAAGCTCTCAGATGATGCTATTGGTTCAGAAGGCACATTTTTGTCTAGTAAAGTGACTGTGGGAAGAAAAGATGCTTCCTGCTGGAATGTGTGGTCTCAGTTTATTCATCTGCAGCACAGAGAGGTTTGCTAAAACTATTTTTAAGGTGTATTACAGCTCTACAATCCCAGTATTCAGGGTGTACTATGGTATTAAGAAACCAGATCACACAGGAGTAACTATTAGCCACATGAATTTTTAACCTGGTATCAGATGGAGCCTGGCTGTGATTTTTGTATCTCCCTGAAGCATCTCTGACAGGTGGGGATCAGCCACCCTCACAAATTACCTTATTGTTAAGCTTTAGGCTGAGCTAAAATCTTATGGAAAGAGTTCAAAGCACTTCTTTACATAAGCATCTTTAAAGGTTATAAATGTAAAAATAGCTTCTTATGAGAAGCTTAGATGGCAGGGTTTTTCTGTTTAATAACAGAAACGAGAAGTCTCCAAACCCATTATGGTAGCACAATACCTTAAAAATATGTTAATGCTTCATTTTAAAATCTTACAGAAATTGAGGTTTTCTGAGTTAACAAAATATACTTCATCACAGATGGTCTGAATGATTAAAAAAAAAAAAAAGAAGCAGAGAGTGCCATGTAGCAAGGCTAAAAGCACTGCTTTTAGCTGAGCACGCTGGAAGCCTTTGAGGAAATCTTTCCACATACAGCTCTGCTAAGGATCGAAGGAAAAATCTGTTTTGATCAGCAATACCACATCACATGCCTTCCACAAAGCTTGGGCCTATAAGATGTGCAAGTTTCACAAAGAAGCCATTTTTAATTAGAATGGGTGTCCTTGAGATGCCTTTTCTCATAGTATCGTGTCTACATAAGACAGAGGCACCACGGAACTGGGGTTTGTTACCGTCCAAGAACTACAGTCCGGGTCACCAGGAGAGATGTTATGAGTAACTTCTCTAAACCCAAGGGTAAGGCTAGAAGTGGGCATGATTACAGCCTGTAAGTCTATGAGTGAAAAATAATTTCCTGATGGTCAGGACTATTAAGAAACCATAACTGGAACACTAAATTGCAGGATTTAGAAACAAGACATAAAAACATATCTACCTGGAATGACCTAAGTGTATTTATGTCTGAAGAATCAAGTCAGGGAAGCTGTAATATCGCAATTTGCTTCCTAAGGTCTTCAAGAGAAGTCCATGTTCATTTAGCCAATACTTGATTGCCTATGGCAGTGGTAATTGAACTTTTTAAACAGTTGAACCTGTTTTTTTTCTAAATAATTTCTTATGTAAATAGAAAATAAAGTAGAAAAAAGCAGAACGTCCTCATTTGAAGCTTAGAAAGAAGGTTTCTCCTTAGACTTGTTATAGTTGACAAGGTTGTGTTCCAAGTATCAACTGTTGGTTAATACATCACCCCAAAGCCAGGCGTGGTGGCTCACTCCTGCAATAGCAGCACTCAGGAGGCCAAGAGGCAGGAGGACTGCTATAAATTTGAGGCCAGCCTGGGTTATGTAGTGAACTCCAGGCTAGATTGGATTACAAAGTGAGACTTTGTCTAAAAACAAACACACCACCCCAGAATTCGTGGCTAAAACTAAAACTTTATTGTCTTAGTGCTGCAGCTTGACCAGTTCAGCCATGGCCGTCTTGTGTTGAGCTTTGCAATTGCAGTCATGAGAGTATCTGAAGGCTCCCGAGGCTGGACGACCCAAATACCCCCTTTACTCCTGTGCCCCATACTTCGGTGCTCCTTGACTTCTCTCTCCATGTAGCATATTATCATTCACCACCTTTCAGTTTGGGATTCTTATAGCCTGGTGACTTCTGGGTAATCACATTTCTTACACAGCATCTAACTTGTATGAGGCAGGAACCACAACTGCCAGGGCGGTTAATGGCCATGCACAGGACTGGCACAAGATCACTTACATTGTATTCTGTTGCTAAAGAAATCATTTGGGGACTGAAGAGCTGGTGCAGGCTCACAACGAAATAGACAAGAAATCATTTGGTGCTCTGGTTCTGAGGGTGGAGAAATAGTTACTCTTATTGGGAAGGTAGCACAAGGTCATTTTGTGAAAAATGGCATTTGTTATAGTTGAAACACCATCTACAGCTGTTAGATACCTTTTCCTGGATGTCTGTTCATCCCAGACAGTACACTGAAGACAAACCAAAGAAACAATTCTAGCCACATCTAGGTTGGTGAACTAATGAGGTCATTAGAATAACTTACAGGAGGGTGGTTTGGGGGATTACTTACAGGAACATAGGTGACTCAGATAGTCCCAACACTGAAAATCTATTCCAAGAATGAAAGCCACACTACTGGCGCTCCCTGCTCACCCTGTATGCAGCTGTTCCAAGGAAGAGTCTCTTTTCACCTAGCTTTTCCCCCCTGCTCATATAATCTCAAGGAGAGGCCTTAGGAGTCATGTAAATTTTGTGAGCTTCCTGTGTCTTGTGAATCTCCTCCCTCCCTCCAAGAGGAAATGTTTCAATCCAGGGGAAACAGTTATTTAACACTCCACTTCTCCCCCTCCCCGCCCCACCAGTTCTTATATTTTTTCTTCCCCTTCTTCCATGATGTTCCCTGAGCCTTGGAATGGATGATATCAATGTCTAACTACTTTAAACCATTTACATCACAGCAACATTTACTTATTCTCAGCAGTTTGACTGGCTGTGAGTCTCTATGGTAGCCATAGCCTACTGCAAAGTAAAATTCCCTCCATGACTGAGGTTGACAGCAGCACTACTCTATAGACAGAAACACAAATATTTAGATGGCAATTTGACAGGTTCATCACATCCATTTGACAAAACAACAGCCAGTAGCCTCCTCACTATGGCCTATGACTTTCCCAGTCACAGGTTTTTGCAGTGGCTTACAGCACTAAACAGGAGTTCCTGCTTGTGGAGTAGAACTTAAATTCAATTGGTTGTTCCCACAGTAATTATGCCACTCTTGCACCAGCAGTTACTTTTCTCCTGACATATTGATAGTCCATAACCAAATAGAACTTTTGATGGCAATTCTCTCCCAGCAGCCTATACAACCTCTTTTGGAACTCCAGAAGCCAGTCATCAGGGAGAGTTTCCAGCTCAGTCTCAGTCTGATTTGTCTGTCCTGCAACCAAAGCATGCAGTATCTTCAGCAATAGTACCTTGTCATCTAGTTCTGCATGCAACCAACAGTAGTGGCAATAGACGTATAAACAACTTACAGGTTAGTGACCCATTCCTGTCACTGTGATCTTTTCTCACGAGTCTTACTGCTTCCAGGAGTGCCTTTTTCCACCCATGCAGGGTGACTTCATTTAAGCTCTTTAACCACTGTTTTTACCCTCTTCCAGATGCTTTTTCAAATCTATAAGACAATTGAGAGTTAGCATTATATAATTGTGATGGATAATCTTTACTGTTAACTTGACTGGATTTATAATCACCTAGTAGATGTATCTCTGGGCATGTCTGAGAGGGCATTTCCAGAGAGGTTTAACTGAGGAGGGAAGACCCACCCTGAATATGGGCAGCACGGTTCCATGGATTGGGGTTCTAGACTGAATAAAAAGGGGAAATGAGTGGAGCACCAGCATTCATTTCTGTGCTTCCTGACTGTGACTTCAGTGTGGCCAGCTGCCTCATGATCCTGCCCTAGAGAACTGCTCACAGCTTTCATCCCTACATCTCCCCAACTGTGACAGACCACAGTCTCATAATGTGAGCCAAAGCAAACCTTTCCTTTTTCCAGTTGCTTTTTTAAGACTGTGTCAAAGCAACAAGAAAAAGTAACTAATATGGAAAATTGATACCAAGGAGTGGGCTGAGGCAAGCCATCGGCCAAGAAAGGCTCCAGATTGTTAAAAAGAAAGAAAGAAAGAAAGAAAGAAAGAAAGAAAGAAAGAAAGAAAGAAAGAAAGAAGAAAGGAAAAGAAAAGAAAAGAAAAGAAAAAAGAAAAGAAAAGGAAAGTTCATTTGAAGTGATGAGAGACTGAACTGGAAATGCAGTTGATGGGTTCCCTTGAACTACTGCCTAAAGCACTGTTTCTGCAGGTTGGGCCACTGAGGTGCAAAGAAACCACTGTAGCTGTGGGAAAGCGGGCCAGACCACACTGCCAACTGGCAGTGTAACTTGGCAGCATCATTCACTGGCACTTCTGCAACAATGCAACAAGTTGCAGTGGAGATCTCAGGATATTGAAGATGCCAGGACAATAGGATGTTTGCTGAGGAAAGCTGAAGGCATGGAATGGAATGGGCCCAAAAGAGCAGTCACGTGCTGTAGGTCAAAGAGCAGGAGAGGCAATGTTACCCAAGGCTATTGGAGCCTAGATATTGCCATCCAGGGCCCTAGATTCTGGACTTGGAGCTGTAGGGTTTGGTATTTGCCCTATTGGGCTTTGCTCTTACTTGATCTGATCTTTCCTTCCTATGCTCCTATCCCTCCTTTTTGGAATGGGAATGTTTATTCTGTGCTATTGTATGTTGGAAGTATGTATGTTATTTTGTTTTATAGGATCTCCTGGTTAAGGGTTTGGAGACTTTGGAGTTTTGAACAGTGTTGAGACTGTTAAGACTCTGGGAACTTTTAGAGATGAACTAAATGCATTTTGTATTGACATGTCCGTCAGCCTTTGAGGACTAGGGATGGAATTTTATGTTTTAAAGGTGATGTATTTGTGAGCTGGCACACACTTGAAATCCCAGCACTTGGGTGAGAGAGGCAGGGGGAGCCTTCTAATTTCAAGGCCTGCTTTGTCTACATAGCAAGTTCTAGGCCAACCAGAGCTACTTGATGATACTCTGTTTAAACAAACAACACATAAATAAAAACAAACAAATAATATGGATGTCAAACTGTGGCCTTGTGATGGTTAATCTTCACTGTCAACCTGATTGGTTTTGGAATCACCTAGGAGACACACCACTGGCTGGGCTTGTCTGTGAGGGGTTTTTTCAGAGAGTGAACTGAGATGGAATACCTATGGACTGAGATCCGAGAATGAACTGAAAGGAGAAAGATATCTGAGCACCATCACTCATTGCTCTCTGCATCCTTACGGCAGACACAATGCGCCCAGTACCTCATGTTCCTGTGACCACACATAGGGCCGCTCTTGCTGCAATGCCTTCCCAGCCGTTGTGGACATGCACCTCAAGCTGTGAACCATAATAAACTCTTCCTTCCTTAAGTTGCATTCATCAGGCATTTTGTCACAGAAATATGAAAAGTAATACAATAATGAAGCCTCTTTTTTTCAGCATGGAAAGGATCTCTGAAGGCCCACCACTGTCTATTCTAAGCAACTACCTACTGATCTTTGGTATTCAGCAGCTGAGGAGTGTGTGTGTACAAGATCCAGTGAAGCATGAAAAGAGTCCATCATTTGTATCAATTATTTCTTCAAAAGAACAAAGTTGGCTACAGAAGCCTGGATGTGGAGCACTACTTTATTTAATTTAGCACTCTGCAATCCATAGCTGTTTTTTACGAGCCATCAGCCACTTCATCTTGAGAGAGTGCCGTGGGCATGTTTTACATCTACTTACCTGTGAGGGGCTCAGGCGGGCTAACTCATACTGCTTAACTTGGGATGGTGGAAGCAGGATTGTACTCTTACTAGTTTTACCTGCTACTTGAACTGACACCCTAGCTCTGATAGGCACTGGGCTGATGCAATAGCCACTGCCTCTCCATCAGTCACATCTGATAACCAAAAGGGCCTCAGGATGGGCAATCTCCATTCCTAATAGGCTATCTTGCAGGGAAGGAATATACACAATGTATTCTAGGTGGATAAATGCTGACCTCTAGGACATGCTTAGACCTTTTCACTATACTACTCTGTCATTCATTCCTTCTTTCACCTCTTTGGTGAACTGTTCCTCAAGCTTTAAACCTTCCAGAGCTCGGAGGCACTGACTTTAGCTTCTCTATTCATTTTTAACCTAGGAACTCCAGATTGATGCAAATCTTGCCACATTTGCTTTCAAGTAGCCCAGTTTTCATTTCTCTCTGAATGCTTTTACACCTTAAGAACCCTATTTATATGCTGGTTTAAATCACTGAGATTATATCCTGCCATGGGGCTCTGCTGAGTTACAAAAGTTCAGGACAGTGTCAAGGCTCTGTTGAATCCCTTCCTTAACTTTCCAGTAAACATAGTCCTATCCAGCCCAGTGAGCTGGGCATCAAACCCTGTCTCCCTCATGAACAGAGCCCCCAATAACACCTATCTCTATTTTCTTCCAGTACCTGATTTTAAAAAAATTTATTTATTATTTTTATTTTATGTGTATGAGTGTTATGCCTGCGTGTAGGTAAGTGCATCGTGCTAGCTGTACTAAATGGCAAGCCAACACCTCCATTCCAGCCATTCCAGCTTCCTTTTTTTTCCACGTTTCCTGCCAAATCAGAGACTAATGCCAAGAAGAACATCTGCATGCCTTTTAAACACTACAATTCCTCCTTTACACAGGCAAGTTCTTTTTAGACAGTTCAGCTTCAGTTGCATGTCTTTCTGCTCGAGGCAGGAACCACACGACTGCTACCATAGCCTTCTTACAATCTCTACAGGTTGTAATACAGGCTACTTTCAGGAACTGCAATACATTCTCTAGTCCATCGACAATTTTAGGCGGGGGCGGGGCATCCCTGTACCTATGTGGCAGACTCCATTCATCAAGGAGACATGATATCCCATACCATGTAGAGGAAGACATCCACTCTGGGATTCCCCCCAGGGATGTGTCACCCTCAGAGGGCATTCCTTATCCATAGTAGGGGCCACACAACTACCACTACAGCAAGGAGGCACACCATTCCATAAGGCAGACATATTGAGATTGCTCTCCTGGATGTGCCACCGCCATATGGATCAGCCTCAGTTGTGTGTCTTATCATCCATAACAGAGGACATGCAACCAGATGTTTGTTTCTATTGATCCCTATTGAGTCACCAGTTGTGATGCATGACTTTTCCTCAGGACACTTGAACAAACATCTGTTTGCCTCAAACAGGACATCAGATGACAAACCAAAGAAATGATTCCACTGAGTCTAGCTTGGTGAGCTAATGAGCACTGGAGTTACTTATAGAAGCATGGCTGACTCGACAGCTGCACCACTGAAAGCTGTCCCTAGCGTAGGTGACAGCCTACGAAAGCTGTTACCATTGAGTTCCCTTGCTCAAGTTGTAGGCAGCTACTCCACAACAGTCTCCCCCAACTCCTACCCCGACCCTACCACTGCTTATATAACCTTGGGAAGGGATGAGTCTTGCAAGTTTCACGAACTTCTTGTATCTTGTAGGTCTTATGAACTTCCCAGGTCCTGTAATCTTAGAGTCCTCCTAAAAATACCTTTCCTATTAGATATTTTAATTGTGATCCTGTGAAAATAATTGAAAGCAATAAATTTGGTTTTATTTTTGGATATTCTGTATTGGGAGAGATGTTGATATTACATTCCATGGGGCAAATGCTATAAACATTTGCTTGTGAAAAGGGAATGTGAAAGAGGAGAGGTGGGGATTTTAATAGAACCCAAACAGCTACTATTTCCTCTTCCTGTATTCCACGTCACAGATCATGACTGGCACAGATGTGATGGGTCCCAAAACATTCAGGTTGGAGCCATTGATAGGAAGTTACAACATGGAGCCATTCCCCCTAATAGCAAAGCAAGCAGCCAGCATTTTGCAGGGCATTTAGAAAGCCTTTTACAGAAAACAACTGATAAAATCTTAAAGACTGCTCTTTGAGGACTGCACAAGAAAAACCTATAAACTTGCCATTAGAACAAAGGGCCCTAAGAAAAGATGTGGAATCTCAAAGTAGACAGCTGAGGCAAGAGCATTTGGAAAGCCCAGAAGGACTAGGACAGTTCTCGGCCCTGATAATTAGGGATTTCCCTAGTTTTTAAATTAGTGATGAAGAGAAATAGAAAGTAGAACCCACGATAAATGTTTTAAATGCAAATGCCCCTTACTATGTGCAATACATATGATAAATGCTTATGTTCCAACAACTTGTTTCAGAAAGAGGATTCACTTATTCTTGCAAATCCATTGGTCATCTTCACAAATTCTAAAAATGAAGGATACCTTCAAGTTTATTTTGTATGCATCTGAGAATAATGTATGCCAGTTGAACATTATGGTCAAGATTTTTATGCCTAGTCAGAGGTAGAGGCGGGAAGATCAAGAGTTTGAGGCCAGACTGGGCTCTAGAGTAAGACTCTATATGAAAAAAGTCTTATACCTAGAGCAAAATCTTTTAGAAGTCATCCTTCCCCAGGTTTATCTATGTCTGGTTATGCTACATGTTACATTAGCATATACATGAGGATTATGGGAAAAAATTTGAGTCCAATTTATTTATTTGAGTCCAATATTAGCTTTCTATCACTATAATGAAATACTGGAGACAATCATCTTACAAAGAGAAAAGGACTTATGGTTTTAGAGATTATAGTACATGATTGGGCTTTCAAGCTGCTAGCAGAGGTACCAGATGTCAATGGCAGTGTGTGTAATAGAGAAAAATCACTCATCTCATGGCCAAAAGAGAATGATGGAGTCAGGGTTCCACCATTTCCTTTGGGACGCACCCTCAATGACCTGACTACTCTTAAAAGATCGTCCAATACTGCCTCCCTGTGGACCATGCTGCCAGCTCAGTGAGCCTTTGGGGGACATTTAAGGTATGTAGCAGCATGTTTGAAGATGAATTTGGCTCCATGACTTACCCTCTGAGGCCCCTGGAAGAAAGAACTAATTTGAACATATACCTGGAGACTAAGAACGGATCAAAAATCAGGTCCCCTGATCAATAATCAGGGAAATTATCTCCCAGAAATTGTTTTTTATTATTAACAAGATCTTCTGTTATTGGGGCAGGTTTTCCAGAGAATGATCCTCAGAGAGATGAAGCTAGTCAACTATGATGAGAGTACATGAAAAGGTTGGCCATATTTTAACTTTAAAGAAAACAGTGATGGCCATCAAATATCACTGGGGATCTGACTGTACAGTGGTGGGAAGACAGTAGGTGATGAGATGTTGGGAAGGAAGGGAAAGACTGAGATTTGAAAAATATTCTCTATAGGGTTTTTTTGTGGGAGTGTTTTGTTTTGTTTTCGTTTGTGACTTGAAAAAAGTCACACAAACTTATTGGACTTGATTCTGCTCTTCTGTGGTCACAGTTCATTGAAACATGGTTGTGGATGATGAGTCTTCTGCCCTCTTTTTCTCACCCCACTCCACTCTGTCAGCTCCTGAAGGTACATGGTGTGATAGTCACACTCTGTCATGCCATGCTCTTTCACCGTTGCACTGTGCCTGTGATGATACAAGAATGGGGTTGGCTTGAGCAACAGGGACTCACATGCAGCTCCTGCCTCCACCCTGTCACTGTGCCTTTGCTTTTTGGGTTTTTTGAGACCAGGTCTCCCTGTAGCCCCAGCTTGCCTAGAACTTGTTATGTAGACTAGGTTCGCCTCTATTTCATGGAGATCCACCTGCCTCTGCCTCACAAGTGCTGGGATTAGAAGTGTGTACCACCACACCTGGCTTGTTTTTTGTTTGTTTCTTCCTTAAGAAAATACACTGAGAGATTGTTTGGAAGTTCTAGCAGGGGAGCGCATCTGCTCCGTATACCTCCTCTATGTGGGACTGAGTATGCAGCTTCAGGAAGGAGCATGTAGAGTATCAGGGAGGAAAGGGACACCCACCTAGCCAGCCAGATCAGCCCAATGAACCTGGCCAATTAATGAGATGACAGATGTCACAGCCAAATAGCCCAGTAGCGTGGAGGGAGTCAAACTGTCAGTACAGGCCTTCCTCTCCTCTGATGGTGAGGCCTGGGTCTTAAAGTTTGAAATACAACATGTTAGGGCTTTTATTGTTTTGTAAACTTGATTGTTTTATTACTAATTTAAAAATAAATGAATTTATATTGATTTATTGATTGCAAAACATCAACTCTATATGTCTGTATCTACATCTGTCTGTAGATAAACAAATATATATATATACATAGAGAGAGAGAGAGAGAGGGAGAGAGAGAGAGAGAGAGAGAGGGGGAGAGAGAGGGAGAGAGAAGGGGGGCTGGAGAGATGACTCAGCACTTAAGAGCACTGGCAGCTCTTGCAGAGGGCTAAGGTTCAATTTCCAGCACCCACATGGCAGCTAACAACTATCCTTAGCTCCAGTTCCAGGAGATCTGATGCCCTCTTCGGGCCTCCATGGACATTGTAAAACACAGATACACTTATATAAATGTAGACAAAAAAAAAAAACCAACAAAACAAACCAACAAACCCCCTCATACACATAAAATAAAAATAAAAATTTTAAATTAAAAAAAAAACTTTAATCTCAGTACTCAGGAAGCAGAAGTAAGCAGATCTTTGTGAGTTCAAAGCCAGCCTGGTCTACATAGTAAGTTCCAAGTCAGCCAGGACTACATAGTGAGACGCTGTCTCAATAAAACAAAAAAACAAAAATTTACAAAAAGAAAATGTATTGAAATGTAATATTCATGTAATAGCCTTAAAACCTCTCTGATTTTTTCTTTTTTAAAGTAAATCATTTGCAAACATTGATACAGCTACCGTGATTGGTAGCAGTTGATTGCAAAATATCAGTGTGTCCTTTTAAGATTTGCTGATGTAAATATTGAATGTTTGTGCTAATTATTGACTAGGTTTAAAAGAATTTTTCTAGTGTTTTTAGAATTAATATAGTCAATTTAACATTTTCTTGTCAGTTCCCACAAGAGGGACAGAAACACTACTTGAGTAATACTAGGAGTTTGAACAGGAGTGACCATCAACACTGAAAACCGATAAATTACTTCTACTACCTTCAAGTTCTTTGTCTTGTGTCCTCTGCAAATTTGGACCAATTTCTCCAATCAGGTTAAATAAAAAGTACTAAAAGTCCCGAGGAGCCAAAGTCAATTGGCAGTGACTTTTGGTTGTTTTTTGTTGTCGTTTGGTTTATTTATTTATTTTTTTTTGAGTTTTGTGTATTTAATACAGAACATCTTAATCAATTTTATACCCCCTTCCACCCATAGCCCCCCCCCCCACTGGAATTCACACATTCTGTCATTTGTGTTAAGGCCCAGCACATCAAATTAGTGTCCTAAGACGTCCCTTAGGGCAAGTTCATCCACTGAGGTCTAGTCAGTCCATCTAGAGTCCCTCCTTTTAAGATAAGTTCTGGGGCTGGAGAGATGGCTCAGCAGTTAAGAGCACTGACTGCTCTTGCAGAGGACCCAGGTTTGATTCCCAGGACCCACATGGTAGCTATGAACCGTACTTAACTCCAGTTCCAGGGGAATCTGAAGGCCTCTTCTGACCTCTGCAGCATTGCACAACATGGGTGCACTCATAATAATAATAATAATAATAATAATAAAAGATCAGTTCTTCCTCACCCAGCAGTAATCAGCTGCCAATAATTCTTTGATTAAGACTTGGGCCTGTTGTCCATTTCTGTAGTTCTGTGCCAGGTTTTTGTCTACTTAAGTTTGCATGGGTCTTGTGCATGCTGATACCATTACTGTAGGTTCATATGAGAAGGGTCCCAGGAGCCTGTAAGACTATTTTCATATGATCCTGCACCTTCTCCCTGGCTCTTACAATTTTCTGCCCCCTCCTCCACAATGGTTCCTGAGCAGTGGATTTTAATATAGGAGTCCTGTCCAAGGTCCCATACTCTATAGACCCTTATTCTCCATGTTTCGGTCATTTGTGATCTTTTGTGTTCCTGGCCCTCTGGGGGAGCTTCATTGATGAGAACTGAAAGATGCATTAGTGTTCTCTTCATCCCTTGTTCTATGTTCTGCAAGCCTTAGGTGTAGAGGTTACATTGTAGAATTACCACTTAGGTTTGGGCAATTCACAGACAACCTTTGTGTATGACCAGCTGTAGAACTCTGTAATAATCTCTGTCTGTTAAAAAAGAAGTTTCTTTGATGGATGGTGACTGGGATACTTATCTGTAAATTTAAGGATCCATATTGTGCATATAGTAAGAAGTTACTTTTGTCTAGGGATGTGACAGCCTTGAGGTTTTCTCTAAAATCTATGCCCTCTCCAGCTATGTGTATTTGGCTAGGATTACAGTACTATACATGAGTTTCCTCCCAGTCAGTGGGCTTTAAGTCCAATTAGGTAGCTGTTGATTACTCCCAAGATAAAAGTGCCACTATTGCACCAATGTTGTTTGCTGTGCCAGTCATTAATGGATTTTTGGTTGTTTTATGATTGTTAACTTAAATATTTATAGTTCCACAGGGCTTAATCTTTGGCTGCAGGTTGAATGCTAGACCACAGATGTCAGGTAAAAGCCTCTGTTGTCTACGTTTAGTACTTGACCTGCAATTTTTGCTTCTAGAATAACAGTCCTGTTTGTGAACATGTATAAAAGTAGGCAATCCTTAATGAAAGGTCATAATGAAGGGTTTTTCATGCCAATATCACACAAAACACATACAAGTTAGGTCCTGAAGTTTGGAACAATGTGCTATTCTGATTATACTTTGCACTGAAGGTTGTGGTATTGCAGAGTCTTTAAAAATGCAGCTTTGAGTTTGCATCCTCGTGCAAGGAATTGCCTAGGACCAGAGAAATGAATTAAAGATGGCACAGCTCCCCTTGCTTAATATTTCCTATTTTTCAGGGGTTTGTTTTGCAACTTTAATATTATTAATCTATACAACATTTTACTTCTCATTCAGAATTTATATCAGAATCAAGCTAATAAATTAAAGATGAGTTAGTTCATTGTTGGGTGGTTTAACATAGACCTAGTATGTTAATCCTGATGCACTTGCTACTAGGGTTTTAAAATTTTTATTATTATTATTTCTTTTTCTGCCTTGTAGCTGTGGTTAGGCAGCAGCAATAAATCAGAACAAAGGAATGAAGATATTGGGGCTTTAGGGAAAACATGTATTAGAAAAAAATTGCTTTGGCACTAAGGGCTATATTGCATTAAGATGAATTTTAGAGATACAGAGGTAAGAGAATGTAGACAAATAAATTGTATAAGTAATCTGAGAAATAGCAAGTCTGTACAGACCTTGAGTAACCCTGTAAGCTACCATCAACAAGACTTTCTAATTCCTGTTCAAACAGACCAAGCAGGTACACTCTACTTAAATAAATAGCCAGGAGAAATGGGCACATAGCTAATGCTGGGAAAGTGGGAGCAACAGATAAAGCTCTTTAAAATAGCCCAAAGTATTGGAATAATAGAAGTCAGTGTAGGAGTCTGACATAGCATCTTCTGTGAATAGGGCTTTATTGCCACTCCAGGCACTGATATTGCAAACACATGCTAAGACAACCAAAACCCAGGGAGCCTCACAATGCAGCTCTTTCCTGAGAATGCAAGTCTCTACATTAGGAAATTCATGTTGGCAGTCGGAATGCAGGGGACACAGGAACAGGGAGGCGTTCAAATAAAGCTGAGCATACGAATAAGTGACATGGTGCAGAAGGCAGGGTTGATGGAGCAAGATAGGACTATTCTAGCCCTACTGAAGTACTTGCAGGATGCCAGGAAATGCAGAAAGAATTGGAAGAGCAAAAAGGCTTTTGCTTAGATGCTTAAATGGCACCTGAACTCAGAGAACCCTGTGTTTGGAAGGGATTTCCTTTTCAACTAAAGCATCCAAGCTCTGTAGGTAGACAGCTTTTGTGAAGCCCTGAACTTCCTTTCGTGGTTCACACGCCTTCTTTGTACTTACACTGAGCTGGTCCAGACATACATCACTGTGTAGAGTAGATACTGCCCCCATTCTTACCTTTGATGCTCCCTAGGCCCTCTTCTCAATTGTTCATTTGACCAGCTCTCCCTGGTCTTGCATCCCATGTGTTTCAGGCCCCGATCCTCACTGGCTGCCTTACCTCAGTGACCTTTCCCTTATCTTTTTCCTGTGCTTGGGGTTGAGCCCAGAGACTCATGCATGTTAGGCAGTGCTTGAGCTCTACCTCTATCTCTCTCTTACATTTTAAAATTCACCCTCCTAAACAAGGTATATTTGACAGGATGTCACTGCTAAACCACTAGTGGTTGTCTCTATATAGTCATAGCCTGATAATGAGCATCTATCCCAGACAGCTTGGCAGAGCTCTGTGCATTATTGTAAAAAATGACATCAGGCATGGCAGTCACACACCTGTAATTCCAGCACTCAGTGTGCTGAGGCAGGAGGATTGGGAGGTTGAGGCCAGCCTGGACTGCATAGTGAAATCATGTCTCGGTAAACAGACAAGCAAATGAAACAATTCTCTCTGGCATCAGAGGTTTGCAAGAGCTGGGAGCAGGCGGAGATAGTCACTTGTTTGATACCCTTCCTTTACCTCCTCCATTGTTTTTTTTTTTTTTCAACATTTCTTTATTTATCAGGAGGAGGGGAGTGCATGCGTGGAGGTCAAAGGATGACTTGACTTTGAGAATCAGTTCTCTCCTTCCACCGTGTGGCTTCTGGGATGTAATTTCAGGTTGTCTGACTTGGCAGCAAGTTCCCTCACTCTCAGAGCCACCTTGCCAGCCCGTTTTTTACGTCTTACTTGATTAAGAATAATACACAGACTTTGACTTCAAAAATTTATAACTAACACGAATGATTGAATATAAAGTTAGAATGGTCAATAACAGGAAAAATAAAAAATAGTTCTAAAATACAGTAGCAGAAAAATTGTAAGTGAGCACATGATTACATGGAAAAATAGGTGGACATTAAGGTACAAAATTCCCAAAGCAAACAAGAAAGAATACTTCCAGCCAGAGCACCCAGGGGACCCTGTCTACCCTTTGTCAGGTAAAGCTGAAGATTTAGACTTGAGATTTGTGCGGTCTCCAAGGTTTTAGCTCAGAGAAAGAAAAAAAAGGAGTATTTTATGGCTCAGGTACTAGTGAGCAGCGGACAAAAAAAGGACACAGACAGATAAATCTCACCTTTTACACTGAGCTTCTACTGTAGATTTTTATGTGTCTTCCTATAAGAGATATGTGTCCCATGATCTTGAACCATGGTCTTGGTACACTTGAAATTTGACAGTGTGTTTTGTGACTTGTGAATTGACAGGAAAATTCTGTCTGCAGATCAGCATAAGAAGCCTAAGAAGTCTGTGCTCTTCAACCAGACTGCAGCTAAAACCAAGCTCTTTTCACCCTTTGGTTAAATGCTAGCTAAATTCCTTTTAATACTGCACTGTCAGTATCTTATTTATTTGTCGTCCTGCCACATTTCCTCTCCCAACTCCCTCTTGCATAAATGATTTACTATTTGTTCCTAAAGCCCAAGATTTTATGCCTTGTCTCTTTCGATAAGAGGATATTGTAGTCGCTTTCCTTTTGTCCTGTTGATGGTTTTTATTTTGTTAATTCAAAGTTCAGCAGAGTAACTAGTTTAGTAAAGAACAGAAAACCCGAAGACTCAGCACTTGAAATGACTAAGACAGTCAATTTTCACTGGTCCATTATCACATAGGACCCGGAAGAATTTGCTTCCCTACAATGTAAGTTCATAAAGTATGTTTCTTAAAATAGGTTTTACATCTTCTTAGCTCTCCAAACTAAGTGTATTTAACTACAGGACACTGAAGGTACTTAAGATTAAGTTAAGAATGGAAACATAAATCTTAAAGGATGTCTTTTCATTTAAAAAATGGGAGCAGTTCTTCCTGGATGTACCCTCATGTGGGAGTGTATAGTGTTCTATATTTAAGATGGGGATTATGAGATTTAAATTTTTTTTCAGTTTCTTTTAAGGTGGCACTTGAGATATATCATGTGGAAGTCATATACTATAGTTCTTTGCTGCAGAGACCACTAGACTAATATGAAAATTTTTAAATTAAAACAAAAATTAATCACAAATTTACTGAATTAATTCATTAAGTCAGTACTGAACTACTGTCCAAACTCTAAAGGAGACAATAAAGTCTATTCAATGCCAACTGCTGCAGGCACAGTTGAGACTTCACTCCTTCACATTTCCTCCCAGAACACTTCACCTGAACTGGTCTTAATCACTCAAGGGTTCAGACTGGGACCCAGGAAACAACGATGAAAAATGAAGAACCCAGTTAGTCCCTGAATGTCTATGCGACTGACTGCAAAGCATGCAAGGAGACCGTGGCAAAAACCCTCAGTGTGGTTCTGAGGTCCATGCAAATAGATTCCTTCCATTCATTACAGTTCTGTTCAAGAATGATGGTTTGGGGGCTGGAGTTTTAGCTCAGTGGTTAAGAGCACTGACCGCTCTTGCAGAGGACTGAGGTTCAGTTCCCAGCACCCACACGGTGGCTAACAACCATGACATTGGTACACTTATATACATGCAGGCAATACATTCATATGCATAAAAAAATAAAAATAATAAAATATTTTTAAAAGAATGATGGTTTTATATATAACACAATTTAGGCCTATATAATGTTTGTTTCTCACTACAGAAATTTTCAGAATAATCTACAATCTAAAATAGAATGCACAATCAAACAGATCAATTTAGTGAAAGCAGATATGTACACAGGAATTTGATTAACAGTTAAAAAACTAATATCATAGATGATCTCATAACTAGTAAATTGAAAATACATAGCTTTAAAAAATTTTATGTGTATGAGTGTGTTGCCTGCAGGTATATTAAATACAGCCATGTGGAAAATTTTAAAACAGGCTTGTAAGTGATTCTTGGTTTAAAAAGAAAAAATGATGAGATCAAAAAACATTTAAAATAATGTATTAGTTACTTTTCTCATTGCTGTGGCTAAATACCTGAGCCCCGAAAACAAAGAAAAACCAAACAAACAAAGACAAACCCTACAACTTGAGAAAGAAAGGGTTTATTTTGGCCTAGTTTGAGGCATACAGTCCACCATGGTGGGAAAGGCATGACAGCAGCAGTGTGAGGTGGCTGGTCACATTGTGGTCAGGAAGCAGAGAGACGAATGCTGGCGCTTAGTTTACTTTCTTATTCAGTCCAGGACCCCAGCTCATGGGATGGTGCCACCCACATTCAGGGTGCATCCTCCTCAGCTAAACCTTCCTGGAAAAGTCCTTATGGGTGATTCTAAATCCCATCAAGTTAACAATGGAGACTAACCATCACAAATGACTATGGCAGCTTTTATATCCCCTCTCAGGTATGAGAGTCAGAGAGATGACCTGAGAGTCTGCCATTACCAAGCTCTGAAGTTAAAGCAAGGGAGCCAAGAAAGGCAGTAGCTTCTAGAACCCTCTGTTTATAGCCACCATGAAAATGGAGGTCTTAGTCCTAGAGAAGCAATGAATTGAGTTACAGCAACAACCTGAATGAGCAGGAGATGGATTCTCCCTTAACTGCTCTCAAAAAGAAGCAACACATCCCTGTACATGCTTTGATGTTAACTCAGTGAGACCCATATTAGATTTCTAACCCACAGAACTATAAAATTAAAGGGGCTGGGCGTGGTGGCACATCGGAGACAGAGACAGGCAGATCTCTGTGGGATAGAGGCCAGCCTGGTCTACATGATAAATTTCAGGCCAGCTAGGGCTACAGGGAGGACCTGTCTCAACAAACAAACAAAAATTGTATTGTTTTAAGCCAATAAATTTATAGTACTTTTTTATTGTGACAATAGATTGTTATTGTGACAATAGGAAACCGAAACAGATTTTGATATCAGGAAGGAAGGTGCTGCTGCCACAAATAAATATGTGGAAGAGGCTTCTGAAAGGGCAGTGAGTAGAAAGGGAAGGATCTTGATGGGCATGATAAAAAAGGCTTGATTGCATTCAACAGACTCTTAGTAGTGATATGAACCATAAGGTTATTATTTTCCCCCCACAGTTGTATGGAAGACATCAGCTGTAAACTGTTACACAGGAGATTTTCAAATAATGTGTTGGGAAGTACAATTTGATTTCTTGTTGCTACCTTTAGTGAAATGAAAGGAAAGAAATAAGTTGAAGGGAGAAAACCTCAGTTAAACAAATGGAATCCATGACGTGATAATTTTGAAAATTCTTGGCCTATCGGGTCTGAGACTCACTGCCAAGGAAGTGCATTCTAGGGAAAAATGTAAAGCTACAGTTGGGCATTTTTTGTTACTATATCAGAAAGACCAAAAGGCCAGAGGTCTCAGTCACAAAAGTTCTTAGAAGAGATTAACAATGTGCCCTATGGAACCCTTCCACCCAACCAGAGAGGAGCCAGCAAAGACCATCTCTAAGCTATCTTGGCCAAAGCTAACATAGACACAATAACACCCAGGAGAATTCTGTGGGCAAGCCCCTTCTGCATGACACACCTGAAAGATCCACAAGTTTTTTGAGAATTTTATACCAGCAGAAACATTGTCAACTTGGGCCAAAAAGAACATCATAAAAAGAAAAAGCAGCCAGACTTTCAAACTCTGTGATAGGAAAAAGACTAAGATTAGGTAGCTGAAAGCATGCTTTTCCTTTCAATAAAACAGGTAAGAGAAGGTTTTTTTTTTTAAGTGTCATATACTGCTGAGGATAATTCCCAGACCTTAAGTTCTAGTTTTTTCCAGTCACATTTCACATTTGCTTAGGGTTTATGACTCCCTTTTTCCTTTCTTCTATTTTCTTCTTTTTGAATTGGAATATCTATAATTGTTGTCCTATGCCCATCTCACCATTGCATTTAGGGAATAGATAACTTGTTTCTAGTTTCTACATATGAAAGGAACATGTGCTTTAGTATGAATTGTTAGCCAGAATTAACCCAAAACTGGCTTAGTTGATCTAGATGATGAGTAACAGAAAATGAACACAGCATATAAAGAAAAGTTAATAAAACCTACAGTCAGAAATTTTGCTAGGCATTAGTTGCTCATGCTTGAATCCCCAGTGCTTGGCAGGCAGAGGCTAGCCTGGTCTACATAGGGAGTTCCAGATCAGTCAGGGGGTACATAGTGAGAAAAAAAATTCGTTTTTGTCAGAGAAGCTGCTTCTTGTAGAATCCCATAACTGGTCAAAGTGCTGAGTGTAAATAACTCAGTGCTAAATGTAAGAGCTGATGGAGAGCTGTGAAATGCTGACTTGTGGATGTGACATAGCTGTTGTACTTATCAGCTCACAACAGCTGTAGGTTACTGTTTGAGATCAAGCTTGTCAAAATCCCAGCATGGATGGAAGAGTGGATCCCAGTGCCACACTCGTATCAAAGGAACTCTTGGCAGTTGATGGCTTCTAAGGGTGGAAGGGTCACTTTCCTTTGGGGATGTATTCCCTAGTAAATTGTTCATGACCCAGTGAATGACCACACACCCATGTACATACGGGCAGCACTAATTGGACTCAAGAAGTTATTAATACCAAGAAACATAAATGAAAAAACAAGAAAAGGACATAAAGCTGGGATGGAGATAGGATGTGGGGGCAGGCACTAGAGTGAGTTGGAGGGAGGTAGTGGTGGGTGGATATCAGCAACATACATTGTATAAATGTATGGAATTTTCAAAGAATAAAAATATTACTAAAAATAATTACCTTTTTATTCAATAACATTTTTGCATGCTTGTTCAAAGCGCTATACTTAAATATATAGTTATTTTGTTTGTATGTAGGTAGTAGTTATATTGTAGTTCTTAAAGATTAGTATATATGCAAATTTGAAATTACCATCTTTATAAAGTTTTATTTTTTTTAGGATAAAAATGAGGATCAAATAGACCCATAGACCAATGGAACAAAATTGAAGACCCAAATATGAGTA
>NW_008340163.1:115909-175429 GCF_000622305.1 Nannospalax galili
AAAAATAAGGATCACAATAATCTTTTCCTATTAAAAGGTTTGATATAATCTTACATTTTACTAAAGTTATTCTTATCGCCAATTAACATAAAGTAGTTTATATACAAATTTTGGTCAAATGTAGTCTCAAAAGACCTTTAAGAGGCAAAATGAATCTACCAACATTATCCTACTTCTTAGGAGAGAAAAAACACAATTGGAGAAGGAGAAAGAAAAGTTTTCTATAGGAACATCAATAATTCATGATTGATCTGGAGTAAAATACAAGTTTATCGATCTGAGCTCCTGTCTACTAAACCAGCTACTGTTATGTGTGGTTTTCATGACCTTTATTAAGATTATGAATGGTTTTCATTTTCAAGGAATCAGGGCTGATACATTGGAAATCTTTTATTATACAGAACATGTCCTCTGACTACTGAAACAATAAAACTTTAGAGTTAAGTGGTAAAAACTGAAAGTTTTCCATATATGCTAGTTAATTTCTGTCAAGTTGACACAAACTAGTCACCCGAGAAGAGGGAATCTCAACTGAGGAATTTCCTCTTTCAGATTGGCCGGTGATCATATCTGTGAGTTATTCTGCTGTTTGATGTGGGTGGGTGGTACTGTCCCTGGACAAGGGGATCCTGGGAGAAGGGTGGCTGGGCAGGCTGGGAAAGCAAGCCAGTAATCAGCATTCCTCCATGGTTTCTGCTTCAGTTTCTGCTTCCTTCAATGGTGGAATTGTAACCTATAAGCTGAAATAAAACCCTTCCCAGGTTGCACTTTGGTCATGGTGTTTATCACAGAAACAGAAAGTGCACTAAGACACCCTATACAATCAGACACAAGGCAAGAATGCCTACTTAATAAGCACTTATATTCAATATAATACTGGAAGGCCTAGCCAAAGCAATCAACAAATAAAAAGAAATAAGGGGCAATCAAAGAAAAAAGGAAGAAACAAAGTTTTCTATGATATATGTAACATAATCTTGTAGAAACACTAATGATTACACACACAGACAGGCACATACACACAAACTATTAGAACTAATACATGACTTACAAAGCTGTAGGGCGTAAAAAACTCAACCAATGCCTTTCAAGCACATTTGTACACACTAATAAAAAAGGAGAAGAAAATCATACATTTTTATTAGCATCAAAAGGAATAAAATATTTAGAAATAAACTTAGCCAGGGAGACAAAAGACATACTCAGAAAAACAATGTTTTAAAATAAAATATCTATACTACCCAAAGTAATCTACAGATTCAACATCATCTCTACAAAAACTTCGATGATTTTTTTTTTTTGCAGAAATAGGGAAAAAAAAAAAAAAATCCTTCAAATCCATATGGAATTCAAAGAACCCTGAATAGTTAAAATAATCTTAAGCCAGAAAAACAAAACAAATCAGAGTTCTCACACTTTCCGATTTCAAAACACAATACAAAGCTATAGAAATGGGGCCTGGAGAGATAGTGTAGTGGTTAAGTGTGCTTGTTGCTCTTCCAGAGGACCAGCGTTCAATTCCCAGCATTCATGTCAGGTTTCTCACAACCACCTGCAATTCTATCTTTGGGAGTTCCAGTGCCCTCTTCTGGCCTCCACAGGCACACACGCACAAATACATGCACACATACTCACACACAGATATACATAAATATTTTAAAAGTTTAAAGCTATAGAAATAAGGCCCAGTATGGTGGCATATACCTTTAATCTCAGCATTCAGGAGGCAGAGGCAGGTGGAGCTCTGTGAGTGTGAGGCCAACCTGATCTACATAGTGAGTGCCAGGACTACATATCAAGACCCTGTTTCAAAAGAACAAAACAAAATAAACCAGTCTGGAAAACCAGTGATTTTACCAGGCTTACTTACAGAGCAATGGGTGAGGGTTTACTTACAGGAATGTGGATGCTCCTCTCCTAAAGCCACACTGGAAAGTCTCTATCTAGGTGTGAATTGTGACTTCCCCATAGTCCCACAAAATTGTAGCCTCCCCACAGCTTCCTCAGTTTATATACCCTTAGCAACCCTCTTGTGCAACTAGGGATGAGCAGTTAGTTGGGAGATGTGGCTGACTCTCCCTTCTCCACCTTTCTTGTGGCACATAACTGTCAACAAACTTAGCTGTGATGATCCTAGGCAGGTAGGTACAACCAAGCTTGGGAAGAAGGCATCTGTCCATGGTCTGTCTTTTGGTGGACAGTTTTGTGCAACACTCCACCCCTTCCTCCAGCTCTTACATTCTTTCCACCATCCTTTTCTGCAAGAGTCCCTGAGCCTTGGAGAGGGTGACATAGATGTAGGATGATCTTTCTCCTACTGTGATGAGGTACTGAACCTGTAGGCTTTTTCATCATCTGTTACAGGATGTGGCTGTTGGCCCATCTTGGGGTATTCCTCCTCTATAAAAACATTTATGCAAAGAAAAAAGTGAAAACATCTAAATGGACACTAACTGTTGTCATGACCTATGGAAGTAAACACAAATGCTTGGAAGGCACCTTAGCAGGTGCATCATATTCATCTATCAAAATAGTTGCAGTGGTCTGTAACTTCCCCTGCCATCAGGGGTCAGGATTTTCCTTAGGAACTTGGGCTCAACATAAATTTTGCCACATATGCCTTTGAGTGACCCAAACAGACCTCTTTCTCTGCTTCATCGTTTTCTTATCTCTTCCTGGTTACTCCACTATTTCATGGGCACACTTTACATTCTGGTCCAAGTCACTTAGATCATCCAAAACGTCTCCTACTTCATAAAGATCCTGTCCCACTAAGGGACTCAGCAAAGCCATTAAAGCTCCATACCAATCCCGAGATTCCTGCTGAATCAAGTTCTTCTTTAAATCTCTGGTGACTGCAGTCCCATCTGGTCCAGGGAACTGGGTACCATATAATGCTTTCCTCATACCCAGGTCTCTCAGTAGTGCCTGTCCCTTCTCTAATGTTCTCCAGCCCCTGATATCCATGGGAACATCCACCGGTGATGACCAAGTATCTGCAAATGGCTTGTGCAAGCCTGTTCATCAGGGACTGATTCTCCTTGTACCACCTCAGACTATGCAGCCTGTATCTCAAGGAGGGATGGGTGATTATATTGCTTAGCTTTTCTGCTTCTGCAGCACTTAAACTAATTCCATCTGCTCCCATGTCCCACAATCTCACAAGCCAGGTGGTGAGGGGCTCCTTTATTGTTTGTTTGAAAGTCTTCCCTAGCTTTCAACAGCTCGAGTGCTAAGTATTCTCTGATTATCATAGTCTCTTGCACCAGGCTATTATCAAGGCCTCCATCAACATGTCTCAAAAAGAGAAGTGACACCTGAGCTTGCTCTTTGGCCTCTACATACACATGCACACGTATGCACATGCACTCTCCCCATACACAAATACATACCTGTGTGTGCACATACACGCATGCATAAATATAAAGACAAAGCCTTCAGAGTGACAGTATATTTCTCATAGAAACTCTAAAAACCAGGAGGGCAGGGAATAATGTATTTCAAGTTCTGACAGACAATTTCCAACCCAGATGACTGTATCCAGCAAAACTCTACGTCATAACTGAAGAAGAAAAACTTTCCATGATAAACATATGCTAAAGGAATCCATGTGCTTAAGGCAGCATTACAGAAGAAACTTGAAGACATCCTACAAACTGAAGAGAACGATAAACACATCTATGAGGCCACAGGAGAGAGTAAACCACACAGGAACAGTAAATAAACAAATGAGTATTAGGAAAGTACCAAACAATACAAAACAAAAAATGACAGGAATAATTATACACTTTTCAATAATAATTATGATTTATTGTCTCAATTCTCCAATCAAAAGAAAGACTAGTCAGGTATGGTGGTATACAACCTTTAATTCCAGCACTTGGGAGGCAGAGACAGGTGGTTTTTTGTGAGATTAAGACCAGTCTAGTCTATATAGCAAGTTCTAGACAAGCTGGGGCAACAAGCAGCTCCTGTCTCAAAAAAGAAAAAAAAAAAGGACAGACTAATAGAATGGATTAATGTATGGAATGGAACCCATCTATTTGTAACATGCAAGAAATGCACCTCATTGGCAAAGACAAACACAGCCTTAGGGTGAAGGGTGGAAAAAGCACTAGAAGCAAATGGACCTTGAACATAAGCACATGTACTATACACATATCTGAAGAAATAGATCTCAACCCAAAATTTGCTTCAAGAGATACAGAAGTTCACCTCATATTGATCAAGGGACAATCCATCAAGAAGATACTATAGGGGGTGGAGAGATGATTCAGCAGTTAAGAGCCATATCTGTTCTTGCTGAGGACCCAGCTTCAGTTTCCAGCACCTACATGGCAGCTCACAGC
This sequence comes from Nannospalax galili, assembly GCF_000622305.1. Lineage (NCBI taxonomy): Eukaryota > Metazoa > Chordata > Mammalia > Rodentia > Spalacidae > Nannospalax > Nannospalax galili. The sequence continues at coordinate 120,259 of NW_008340163.1, forward strand.
CATCCACAACTTCAGTTCCATGGGATCTGATGTCCTCTTCTGGCCTTCACGGACATTGCATACACAGATGCACAGACATATGCAGGCAAAACACTCATACACATAAAATAAAAATAAATAAATAAATAAATAAATAAATAAATAAATAAGATACTACAATTCTAAACATATAGGTACCAAGCATTGGAACACTCAATTTCATAAAACAAACACTAATGTATCTAAATGCACAGACTGACTTAAACTCAGTGACATTGGGTGACCTTAATAACCCACTCTCACCAACAGACAAGTCATGAAGATAGAAAAATCAACAAGAAACATCAGAGTTGAATGATATTATTACAGGTCAAATGGACTTAATAGACATCTATAGAACACAAATAGAATACTTTGACAAAATCCACATTCTTTTCAGCAGCCCATGAAACTTTAAATAAAATAGACTATATTTTAGGACACAAAGCAAGTCTTAACAAATACAATAAAATTGATATAGTATCTTCTATTCTATTTTATCACAATGATTGAAAGTAGAAATCAGGCCAGTGAGGTGGCTCAACAGGTAAAAGCACTTGCTTCCAAGCCTGACATCCTGAGTTTGGTCATAGGACCCACAAGGTAGAAGGAGGGTGATGACTCCTTCAAGCTGTCCTCTTACCTCCACATACGTGCCATGGCACATGTATCCACACATATATACATTAAAGTAGATTTATCATCAATTCTCCTCAAATATTCCATAATATAGAAAGAGAAGGAAAGTTACCAAACTCATTCACTTTAAAAGTCAGTATAATCCGTATTTCCAAAACCAGATAAAGACACACACACACACACACACACACACACTCAAACATGACAGAGAGAGAGAGAGAGAGAGAGAAATTATTCTTAAAAACATTTTATTATTTTTATTTTATGTGCATAAGTGTATTGCCTGCATGCATTGTAAGTGCACCCATGTCATGCAATTCCTGTGGAGGTCAGGTGTCAAATCCCCAGTTGTTAGCTGCCAGGTAGGTGCTAGAAATCAAACCTGAGTCCTCTGCAGGAGCAGCTGGTGCCTTAACTGCTGAGCCATCTCTCCAGCCCCACACACTGGAAAAATATATCCCAACCTCTCTGATGGAGCATGTAACAAAAACTCTCAGTGAAATATTTGCAAACTCTTACCCTGCACATAAATCAATTCCAAATGGATCAAAGATCTCAATGTTAAACCCCCAAACACTGAAACTTCTAGAAGGAAATCAGGGAGAACACTTCAGGATATAGGCCCAGGTAAGGACTTGGTGAATAGGACTCTCATCACTCATGAAATAGGGCCAATACCAATCAACAAGTGGGATTCCATGAAATTAAAAGCTTCTGTACACAAAGGAAACTATTAATTGATTGAGGAGTAAAACTACAGAATGGGGAAAGAAATCTTTGCCAGTTATACATCTGACAGGATTAGTATCTAGAATATACAAAGAACTCAAACAGCTAAACACCAAGGAAACAAGCAATCTGATTAAAAAGCAGTCTATCCAACTGAACAGAGAGGTCTTAGAAGAAGAATAACAAATGGCTAAGAAATATTTTCAAGTGTTCATCATCCTTATCCATTAGAAAAATGCAAATTAAAACTACTTTGAGATTTTATCTTATATCCATAAGTATGTGGGCAGCACAAACTGGACTCTGTAGGTTATTTTAAAAAAAAGAGGGCAAGAAGTTCAGAGGGCTTGGCAGTAGGACAGAAATGGGAGGAGTGAGGGTGAATATGATCAAAATGCATTATATACACATACGAAATTCTCAAAAATAAAATATTACGCTAAAAAGTACTTGCAAACCCAATTCAACAATACCTTCAAAATATCATTTGCCATGATAGTTGGCTTCATTCTAGGGATGCGAGGATGGCTCAACACACACAAATAAATCAATGGCAGAAATCATATGATCATCTTTTTTTTTTTTTTTTCGGTCTTTCTGAGACAGGGTCTCCCTGTAGCCCCAGCTGGTCTGGAACTCACTGTGTAGACCAGGCTGGCCTTGAACTCACAGAGATCCACCTGCCTCTGCCTCCCAAGTGCTGGGATTAAAGCTGTGTGCCACCACACCCGGCCATATGAACAATCATCTTAAGAAGTGCAGAACAAGGCCTTAGATAAACTCCAGAATCCTTTCATCGTAAATGTTCCCAAAGAAACCAGGAATAGAAGAAAGATATCTCAGTGTAATAAGGGCTATATATGGCAAACCTATAGCCCACATTATACTAACTTGGGGAAAAGTAAAAGAATTTCCTCTGAAATCATGAATGAAGCTAGAGTGGCTGTGCTCTCCAGTCTTATTCAATATATTACTTAAAGTCTTAGAGCAGTAAAAGAGCAAGAAATAAATACAAATAGGAAAGAAAGAAGTCAAATTATTCCTATTTGCAGCCGAGATGATACTGTTATTAGAAACCATGAGGCCAGCGAGGTGACTCAGAGGGTAAAGGTGCTTGCTGCCTAATGTTCCTATGAGGATATGGGAGGAGGCAGGGACAGCAGAGTCCCCAGAAGCTAGCCTAGCACCCGCAGAGGATAAAGCAACAAAAGAGACCCTATGTCAAAGAGTATTTTATAACACACAGAAAATAAATCTAACACATTTCACAGCAATTAACAATATGTGCACTGTATTTTGTAGCGTTATGATGAGCTCATTTGACTTTCTCTAAGATAGGAAGTGTGTTAGTTTGGGAAGCACAGTGCTTATGCTGTCTGATTATAAGTTAGATTTAAAGTAATAAACTTTGGAATTTTCCACGAAAAAGAAAAGTTTTCTAAATAAGCTCTAATGTTGAGTAAAAGAATTCTTTGGGGGAATAATCTTTGTAGATTTGACATCTTTATATAGTCGAGTCTACATTAAACGCATATTTTAAGTATCATCTTTATGTAACTCACTGTATGTGGCACTGTGAGAAATGCATAACCGAATTGCTTCAGTCTCTGAACACAGAGATTGTGTGCTACCAAGAAAACTCAAAGAATTTCTTAAATTATGAGCTAATGGATTATTTAACTTTGTAACTCTCCTAGATTCCTCTATCACCAAGTAATTTAAATTCCTTCCACTCATATCAGTCTGGTCAAAGTGAAGTCACTGAGGCTCTTTTAACACACACAGGTGAGCACGGCATCTCCAGGCATATGCACCTCCACACGTGGTCTGCAATGGAATTGGGGCATTAGTTTTTAAAAAACCTGACCAAGTCCTTGAGAAACTACAAAAGAGTTTCTTTTTAGACTGTTCTAAAAACCGATTGCAATTTTGGCTGTCTAGCTTTCTGAATGTACTAGAAATTATGAGGTTCTATACTTTAGATGAGAGACTTGATGTCATGAAAATTATACCCCAATAATGTAGATAAGAAAAAAGGTATGGAATATGGGCAAAATGTTACTCTGAAGAGTGTATTGTCTTTAAATTCAAAAGAAAAAATTGGAAGGAAATGAACCCGGCACATAGGAAATACACTTTCATGCTTCTGGTGTCAGACAAATGGGACAATTAGTAGTGACAGCTGTCAATTAGTCATAATGTGATCACTATCAAGATTAAAATATTGTAAACTCATACTTTTAGATTTATACCCTATATACTTGCATAAGGAACATTATTTAAAAATAATTGTAAAGGGGGAAAAAAGAGCCCCAAAGAGGGGAGTAGTAGGAAACAGATGTTGCCAAGGGGGAAATGGGGAAAATGGGGGTGTTCAACTGGGAAGGGAGGAAGGAAGGACATACAAGGATCCATGGGAGTAAAGGGGAAGAAGGAACTCAAGAGAAGGGGGATATTATAGGAAACAGGTTATTATTAAGGGGAAAACAGGAGCACTTAAACTGGGGAAGGAGGAGGGTGGTTAGACAGAGAGAGAGAGAGGAGAGATAAGTAAAGCTTAGGTAGTATAAAAAATCAGAGGGAAATGTATTAATTCAACCCCCCCCGAAAAACACACATTCAATATCTGTACATGAGTGCATGTGTATATCTGAAGGCTATATAACAAGTAACACAGTACCAGACAGGAGAAACCTCCCTTTGAGCTGTTGGTCAGGGTAGTCCAAGAGACTACCAAAATAATACAGGCTATTGCCACAGACCTTGATTGCCTCCCAGAACTTGAAGATAACTTTATCCTATTGATAAAGACAGGACATACTTCAGACACAGGACTTGGAGCAAAGGAGCTGGAACTGACCTGGAAGCCATTTCCCTGAAGACTAGCCCTCATAGTTCTAGATGATACTATACAAGCTGCTAAGGGAGAAAATCAATCAACCGTCCAGTCCAGCTCTAAAGTCTAATTATCACAACTGGAACAGCAAACAATTTCTATTGGTGCAGTAGTGGCACTTTTAAAAGATATATATGTTATTTATTTTTTTAGTATTTTATTTATTGTTTTTATTTTATGTGTATGAGTGTAATTGCCTGCATGTGGGTGAGTGCACCCGTGTCATACAATGCCCATGGAGGACAGAAGAGACTGTCAGATCCCCTGGAACTGGAGTTACAGACAGTTGTTAGCTGCTATGTGGGTGCTGGGATTCGAACTTGTGTTTTCTGCAAGAACAGGCAGTGTTCTTATCCTCTGAGCCATCTCTCCAGCCCCTTATTTTTATTTTTTATGTGTATGAGTGTATTGCCTGCATGTATGTAAGTTCACCCATGTTGTACAATGCCCACAGAGGTCAGAAGAAGTCCTCAGATCCCCTGGAACTGGTGTTACAGACAGTTGTTTGTCACCATGTGGGTGTGGGAATCAAACCCGGGTCCTCTGTAAGAGCAGTCAGTGCTCTTAACCGCTGAGCCATCTCTCCAGCCCCAGTGGTGGCACTTTCATCTAGGGGGTAACCAACAGCTATCTAATTGGACTTAAAGCCCTCTCAATGAAAGGGAATTCATGGGTGGCACTATAAATATAGTCAAATACACATGACTGGAGAGGTCATAGATCCTAGAGAAAAACCCTATCTCTGTCATATTTCTAGACAAATGAAATTTCTTACTGTATGCTAAATATAGATCCTTATATTTTCAGACAAGTGTGCTGTACACCACTCATCAAAGAAGCATCTTTTTGCAATCTATGGAGGCTATTACAAAGTTCTACAACTGGTCACATACAGAGAATATGTATCTGAGAGCTGCCCAGCCTAAATGACACATCTACAGTGGCACCTCTACTCTAAGGCCCATGGAGCATAGCAGAACAGGGGGTGGAGAGAACACTAATACATCCCTCAACTCTCACCAGTGAAGCTTCCACAGCAGAGTGTGGTGCACACAGAAAGCCATAACTCGCTAAGTTTTAGAGAATAAGAGACCGCAGAATGTGTGTCCCTGGATTATATTAAACCTCACCTACCCACGACTCAGAGACCATTTCGTGAGAGGGGGCAGAAAGATTGTAAGAGCCAGGGTTGGTGCGTGAACATAAGGAAACAGAGGCTTTCAGGCTACGGGGAACTTGTTCATACGAATTTGCAGCAATGTGACAGCATGCGGCACAAGACCTATGCTAACTCAATCAGACAAAAACCCAGCATAGAACAGGGAAATGGGCAGCATGCTCCAGCTCTAGTCTAGGAACTATTGGTAACTGATTACTGCTGGGGGAAAGAGAGTAGATATTCTTTAAGGCTGACTAGACTCCAGTGAATGAACTTGCACCACAAGACATCTGAGTACAAATGCTTGACTGAAAAGAACTTAATATATATGACAAAATGCATGAAATCCAGTGATGTTGGGAGGGGTCTAAATTTGATTAAGATCTATTATATGAAATGTACAAAAACTCAATAAAAATATTTTTAAATTTTAAAAACTTATCTAGGGGCTGGAGAGATGGCTCAACTCTTAAGAGCACTTGCAGAGGATTTGGGTTTGGACCCCAAGCACCACATGTCAGCAACTGTAATTCCAGGGATCCGGTGCCTTCTTCTGACCTCTGCAAGCATTGCATGACACGGGCGCACTTACATACATGAAGGCAAAGCACTCGTACACATAAAATGAAATAAAACATAAGCAAAACATTTTTTAAAAATAAAATAATTGTCTAAATAGATTAACTAAAAATAAGTTATCTAAAACTATAAGGTGATCTGAAATATTGAACAACAGGGCAAAAGATGAATAAATACAGAGGGACACACAATGGAAACATTTGTAGCCATGCAAAGATCAGAGGACAGGGGTGTGTGTGTGTGTGTGTGTGTGTGTGTGTGTGTGTGTGTAATATAGTACATGAAGTTGGGAGGCGGTGGTAAGAGGGTGAAGATGGGAGAGGGGATCTAAATGCAATCAAAATATATTGCATGAAATTTGCAAAAATTCAATAAAAATAAAAATAAATGAGAAAAAAATTAGAAATATGAAATAATGGGAGAATGTGTAGACTATTTCATTTTTGTGAAAACAAGTAATTAGTGTGCTTGAATGTTTTTCAAGATAACCTAGAAAGATTCTAAAAGTTTGGCTGAGACTGGGTGTGGAAATAGACGGGGAGGGGGCAATGTGTGTGAGTCATTAGGGCTTCATTTTCTACTTATAAACCATTTTATGTATATCTCAAAGAATCCAGTATTGAGTCACTTTTTAAATAAAATCAATAAAGCTAAAATGAACAGATAGCCAATTATATAAGACACACAGGACTTTACAGTCTAAATCTGAGTGGAACTGAAGTCAAATGTGACCTCCAAAGCCCTAAACAAGAAAGTTTCAACTCAAATTCCCTGTTTTATCTGTGCGAATGATATAAACCATCACAAAGTTTATGAAGTTATTTGGCACCAGAGTGTAATGTAGCCTGTGTATTTCCTAGAACAATGCATGCCCTAGTCTCCCTGATCTCCACAGCCACAGGAGCCTTGTCTCTGCAGTCCGGCAGTCCTCCCCAGTCTCAGCTTACTTGGTTCCCCCAGCCCCTCAGTTTTACCGTGTCTTGGCTTCTAATCATGTATCTCTTCTGAGTCTATGCCCTGGTTCTGCCACCTGTTCCAGGCTATCACTGCTAGTGTTTGTTTCCCTCTAGCTTCCAATGTAGCCCTCCCCAAAACCCAAGCAGCTGGACTCTCCATCAGCTGCAACGCTCCCTGAAACCTTGTGAGGTAAAGCACACAGTTCTCTGTGCCTGACGTTGTATACTGGCCCATGTAGAGTTCTCTTGAAAAGAGAATAATGATAATCTAAGCATCAGGTCCTGTTGACCTGTCAGGGGAACAGCTCAAATTTCAAAATTCTAAATCACACCTTGCATTTTTATACGACTTGTGGTATATAAGTACACAAAATAGGTATCTTCCAAACAGTTGACTCGTGAAATGACATCTATCCCTTACTCCTGGCAAAGGTCCTCAGAATGTTCCAGATGTGCCTGCCTTCTCATATCCTCTACACTGGACATATTTCCTGATGTTCTAATGGTCATAGTATGTGATCCTGTCCCCTGGCCACAGCTGATTGAACTAAGGATGGACACTTGACCCAAAGTGCCTACCCACAGGCTGTTCTGTGGTTGGGGATTTTCATTATTGATCTGACTTGCGTGTATCGATTCAACAGAGGATAGGCTGACCCAATTGATTGCTCTCTCAAGATCTGGAATTGAAAAACCGAGGTGAGATTAAATAACCACAGCTGCTGGACTAAGAAGTCTAAAGGTGATCACCATAAGCTTATCCAAATATCAGTCCATGGAGGCCAGGCTCAGCAGGGATGGTCCTCAGGTGGAGGACAGAAACAGGGATGCCATGTGTTCGCTGATGTGGTTCCTGAGAGGAAGTGACTGCTTCAAGCCGTGATGGCTTTCTGGCTCTGGTTCTACTTCCAATTCATATGTGTTTAGGGAGACATTGTTCTCAAGTAACTTGAATAGATTCTTTGCTGTCAAGAAACTGCTAATAACATAAATTTGGTGGGCCCCCTCCCCCTTTTTTAAATTTGGAAGTTGTAGTTAATAGCTATAGCAAATTTTATAGCATGATCTAATAAGGATAACATTCTTCTAAAAAGTTTTCAATTGACAGTAATTCTCCACAGACAGAGCTAGGCATGCCCCATAATTGGTAGCAGTATATACTGACTGGATGCACCTGAAGGGTAATAGGATGAAATAGGTACCAAAATGCCTAAAAAGTACATGCGATGGGATTTTCTTTTTAAAAATATAGAGGGCCGGTGAGATGACTCAGTAGGTAAAGTGCTTTCTGCACAGCCTGGTGACCTTAGGTTGATCCCCAGAACACACATACAAGGTAGAAGAAAAGAAAAGACTCCATGAAGTTATCCTCTGACCTCCACATGTGCACTGTGGTATGCATGTCCTGCCATACATCCTGCATACACACAATAAGAATAAATTTGAAAAATAGTATTATATTAAAATTGTAATAGGTATTTCTAGATAAAATTATAGGTGATTTTAAATGTTATGCTTTTCCACAATGATTATTTCTCATAATTTTTTTGAAGCAGAGGGTTACAATATGAAGACCAGCTAGACACAGTGGTGTGGGTCTGCACCCCCAGCATGTGCGATGCTGAAGACTGTAAGTTTCAGGCCAGCCTAGGCTATATAGAGAAATACTCTTAAACCATAACAAAAATGAAAACTAATCACCAGTTGCTTGATTTTTAGAACAAGGTAGATACTATTATTCTTAATTTATAAATGAGAATTGAAGTTCATAGTCTTAAAAAAACAACTTTCTGACCCAATGACTAATGAGATACTGAAATGTGAGCTCATTAGAGCAGAGATGTTACATATTTTATGCATAACTGTGTCCTCAATATCATGAACAATAAATATTTTTACAGAAATAATGGGTAAAATTACACTTTGTACCAAAGTATACCTTACTTTAAAACCTCTCTTCGAAACCTTTCCTCTAGAGTTTCTTAAACTTTTTCTACTTGTGACCTCTTTTTCCATGATTATGGGTATATAGATGTGGAAAATAGGTATGAACACTGATAACAAATCATAAAAGAATGTATTTTAAAATAATTCTTTCATATATGTTTATATGTAATTTTGTATATATGTAATTTTGCCATTTGCTAAACATGAAAGCAAATTTGAATACCAATGAGATGGATGTATTTGTTTTAATTTACAGAAATAATTAAATTGGCTGAATATTTGATACTGTGGGATTAAGAACATCTTAAACATTTTTTTCAGAGTTGATCAATAAATTTTTTGTTTGTTTGAAGACAGAGTCTCACTATGTAGTCCCAGCTGGCCCGGAACTTGCTATCTAAACCTAGGCTGGTCTTCAACACACAGGAGGCAGGAGCTCTGCCTGCCTCTGCCTCCCAAGTGCTGGGATTAAAGGCAGGTGCCACCATGCCTGGCGATCATGATGATTTTATAGTCATCAGTGCTGAGAATGCCGCTTCACGTGTAGAACAAAAGGCAGAGTTATGTCTAGGGCTATTTCAGAAATTATTGGAAATTCTGTCCTAATCTTAAGTCAAAATCCATTTAGTGATTTAAAAAAAATTTTTTTTAGCTTCCCAGACTGTGATTTTTATCTCTGAAAGTTTGACTGGGTGATTTACATTTTATGTAGGGCATAGGTGAAGGTACACTGGGGCTGAGAAGAGTCATAAAAAGATGGTGGAAAACTTCTTGGTGCCTGGGAAATGGGAAAGGCACCAACATCAAGGCCTGGATGCCCAGGACTATGTGTAGAGTCAAGACCATACCTGGGTATTAAGGGAGGCAGGAAGTCCATTCTTTAGAATCAATCCTCCCAAGACTAGAATCTAAATGACAGAAACCCCTCTGTCCCCAGCATAAGGCCAACATAGAGGCAAAGCCACTGCCATGCACAACCTGGGACCTCAGGAAAGGGTGTTGTGGGAAGTAGATCCACTCAGAGAAGACTGAAACTGCTGCCCAACATCAGGAATCTGCACCACCATCACCCCACCACCAGAGGAATGTGGAAATATGGCTCACCGTTGGGGACCACATCTCCAGGCTCATGCAACACAACCATAGCTCCAGCTCACAGGAGGGGACCACAGCACCAGGCTCATGGGACACAACCACAGCTCCAGCTCACAGGAGGGGACCACAGCACCAGGCTCATGGGACACACCACAGCTTCAGGTTCACAGGAGGGAACCACAACTTCAGCTTCATGGGAGACAACCACAGTTCCAGGCTCATGGGAGGGCTCATAATTTCAATTTCACTGGTTCCTACTTTTTTCCTGTCTCCATTGCTCTGTCCACATTGATTTTACTTGTATTTAAGAGAGAACATTTTGGCTTCTGTGTGGCAAACAGAGGCAACAGTTACTTGCTGGCTTGAATTTCTTGCTAGAGTATGTCAATATCGGAGAAAACCACCTTTTGCTTTTGCTCAAGGAGACAAATGGATCAATCACTTCTTTTTCATGGTCAAGGATCTGATTGGCTTTTTTGGTGTCTGCTGTTTTTACATCTTCCTCCATGGTCAGGAGGAAGTGATAAGACATCTTCTTACTGGTATCATGATTTAAGTCATCTAATTGAAACATCAAGATCATTTCCCGCTTAAATGGCCCACCTTCACCATGTCCCAGGCCAGGTCCTTGGGGAGTACTCAGCCGTTCAAGGGTATGAAATGCTTCTCACCATCCTCACCTCATCAAGCTGAGAGCCACCATTGCTACTGATATTCAGGCACCTATGACTGAGCCATTGCCATCATGAACTTCCAATTATTTTTTTTCCTTACTTGCCAAGTCCTGAGTTCAGAATTTTATGATCAAAATAAAAGCACCTAAGATTAGGAAAATATTTGTCCTGTGTGATAAGGTTCCTCACACAGTCCAGCATACACACTTCAGCCTCTTGGATCCAGTGAACCCCAAGGCTGGCTGCCCTGGGCATGCCTCATTCCACCATCTTTATCTCCTTAATGCTTTTTAAATGAAAGCTAAGACAGTAGTTTAAACAACTACCTTACAAATCAAATCAACAACAACTTTACAAATCAAACATTCTAGCACAATACGGTCCAAGGATTTGATACTTCAATGCTGAAGAATAGCAGAAAATACCAAGTCTTTGTTTTCCATAAACTATCACACTTCTGTAGGAGCAGTAAACGTTGTGTGTACAGTGGAGACACTGCAATTTTTAACACACAGTACACTCAACTCGGAGCTGAGGCGTTTCAGACAGCTTTCATTGGCATTGTGTGGTATGACACGTGCATGCTACAAAGAGCTCATGTGCTCAGAACCAAGGTGAATGCTGCCAAAAACACCTCGGATTCATCGTGTTTCAATTTAATTTTTGGTTGTTCCACATTTAGAGGCCTCTTACTGTTTCCAAATTTTTTTACCACCCCACATTATGTTGCAGGGTCCTATGGGGTTACAATTCATAGTTTAAGAAGCAAGGTTCTAAACCAACATGCCAAAGAAGTCCTTTTGCAGTTTATGACAGATAAATGTCATAAATTGTCCCTTGCCTTTTATTTTGCTTAAAGTAGGAAGGACTGACAATGAAAATGAGAAATGCTTACAGAACATGATGATGCCAGAGAAATTATAAAGTCAAATAATGGGTTACCATGTTGCACTAGCCAATAAATAAGTTAGTGAAACATAAGTTTAACCAAAATTTATACTGCATACTATTTGTATTTTAATTAATATAGCATTTGTAGTCATGGCCATGAGAATTTGGAAATTTGATCCTTAGTTATGAATTCAATTCTGAATTTATTACACCATTATCTTAACTCAGCTTCTCTTAAACAGCACTTGACTTCAAGTAGTTTTCGTAGAAGCTAGCACATTATAAGAACAAACATTCTTTATACTGTTACTCAAAATTGAAATTTTTCTGTACAGCTTTTTAAATCAGTATGAAATGCTGTTTTGGGGGGAAATCTGAGCTTCAAACTATAATTTTGTGATAGTAATAACAATGGCAACACAAGATATTAGAAAAAAGCTTTAACTTATGATAAGCATAGTCCCAGTTTCTATGTCAATTTCAGTAATAGCACTACAATATCATTATTACCAGACCTTGGCCAAAGGACCAAGCTAGTTATAGTTATCAAATTTACAAAAGACCAAGTTTTCTGTGCAGCTATATTTGATCCCAAACTTTCTGCCATTTTTCTGTGTTACTGATTGATGTTAGGCAGAAGGGGGAGTATTTAAGTTGATGTTACTAGAGATGTAACCTCTATCATCATTCTGAATTGAAATGTGTATTAGCTACTTTGCTTATGCTGTGATAAAATACCATGACCAAGGCAACTTATAAAAGGAAGAGTTTATCTGCCTTACTGTTCCAGAGGGATAAAGTCCATCATGGTGAGAGAAGCATGACAGGGGGCAGCAAGCCAGAGTAGAAAGTTGAGTGCTTACATCTGCAAACACTGGCAGAAACTACAGATACATTAACTGGAATGTGGGGCAAGACTAGCAAGACTAAGAACTCTCCAAGCCCCCCCCCCACCCCCCATGGGCTTCCTCCAGCAAGACCACGCCTCCTGATCCTCTGCAAACAGCACCACCAACTAGGGCCAAATATTTAAATACTCAGAGCCTATGAGGGACATTTCAACTCAAACAGCCACAATATGGTTTGAGGGAGTTAAGCGAATGTAAGAAGAGAGAAGAAACAAACCCAAGAGAAGTAAATAATGGAAGAAATAAAAACATTGCTATTTGAAGACAATTGATCATATATTAGCAAATGAATCAACTAAATTTTTAAAGTTAATAGAATAGTAGTCAGATAAAATATAACATAAAGAATTAAGATTTTTTAATACTAACAATAACAAGCTAGAAAAACTAAATTTAAAAATAAAGATGTAATCTGTAATAACAATTATGTAAAGAATAGACTTAATAAGTACTTGACTATATAAACAAAATTAAATTTATTGAGCAATAATATCCAGATGTCATATCTTTGTGTTATTTTTAAAATCTAATTCAATTCCAAACAAAAACACAGTGAGATTTTCTTTAGAATTTATTTGAAAATTAGAAAAATAAAGAGCCATAGATAACAAAAATAATCTAAGGAAAAGAAAGGGAATTATTCATTAGAAATTTGAATTAGATTCTTTAAGATTGAATACTTTACATCATACCTCTTAACATGCCCCAAATATTGTAGGTGGTAAATATTCTTAAGCTCATAAACAAGAAAGTAAAAAGTACTTAACAGTAAGTTTTAATCAAATTTCTAAGTGAAGCAATCACTTTTTTTTCAAGTTTAAGGAATTATAAGTACTAAACAGGGACTTATGGCTTCGTAAATGTGATAACATTTGATTTCCTTAAAAACTGTAAAATTGCTGGGTGTGGTAGCACACTGGTGAGGCAGAGGCAGGTAGATCTCTGTAAGATGGAGGGTAACCTGGTCTATATAACAAGTTCCAGGCCAGTTGGGGCTACAGGGAAACCCTGTCTCAAAAACAAAACAAAACTGTAAAGCTATGGAGAAATTAGAGAAGTCTATACAGTGTTTGGCTACAGGAATTTGCATGGTCTGTTGGATCTGCTATAGCTTGTATAATGCTGGGCACATACCAAGGGCCTAGTAGATATCTTTGACCTAATATATTAGGTCAACGTTAACTAATTACACGGTGTTATGCTTTGAATATGAAATGTCTCCCACAGGCTCGGTTTTTTGAGCTCTTTGACTGTAGCCTGTGGTGCTATTTGGAAGGTTATGGGGCCTTTAAGAAGGTGGGGCCTTTGAAGGTTATTCCCATCCTTGGTTCTAGCTTGCTTTATCAGCTTCCTAGGGCTACAGTAGGAACAACTGCTCTGCCTCATGCTCCCACCACCATGGGCAGTCAGTCCATCATGATAGACTGAAACTCCTCTGAAGCCATGAGTCAAAATAAACCTTTCCTCTCTTAAGTTGTTTCTGACTGGTATTTGATCACAGCAACATAAAAGTAACTAATACATGTATACAAAAAAAAAGTGAACCAAAGTCCAGTTGATTATCTGTGACTAAAAAACGATGACTACAAATTAATTTCTTTGACCCAGATGCTTATGAGCCATGGGCATGAAGTTGTCTAATCAGTCTTGGAATGGATTAACTGACAAGATCAAGATGAGCTATGGAAGTGTTATGAAACCACATCAAATACACCACTGGCATGTTTATTGGAGAACGACAGCCGCTATCGGGCCACACTGACTTGATGCAGTCAGCAAATATATGGCTTGGCTCAATCAAGTAATCTCTACAATTTGGAAGGGCTAAAGACCATGGTGCTAGATGACAAGACTTAGACCCAGTAGTCTGGGTGACTAAACAAAGGGCATGATTATGTTTGCTTGTTATTTTCACAAAGAATTTACAGGAAGCAAATGTAAATGTCACCATCAGCTTGAATTCATTGCTGGCATGCTGGCACTAGGAATCAGTGTGTCATCTAGAGAGTGAGGACCACATGCTTCTCATTAGTGTTTTTCCTATGATAATTGCAGCATCCATGAGCACGGAGACTTGATGGTAACTGTGCCTTCCATCTAAGGCAAGCAGAGAGACTTTGAAGTTGGTATATGATTTCTGCCAGGGCATATTATAAGGGAAACATTCATTTAAAATCACTTCAGAGCAGGAAAGTCTATGTAGTAAGATGTTTCCGTCTTACTTTCAGAATTGACTTTGTGCTGACTTCTTACATTTCATGAATTTCTGAGGAATCAGTAAGTGAACTGAGAATTGTTTATTTGGATAAGGCTGAAAATGATCATTTTGGTTTTGTTAAAACCTTGCTTTCCAGGGCTGGAGAGATGGCTCAGCGGTTAAGAACACTGACTATTCTTACAGAAGACCCAGGTTCAATTCCCAGCAACTAACAACTGTTTGTAACTCTAGTTCCAGGGGATCCGACAGCCTCTTCTGTTCTCCAAGGGCATTGCACAACACGTGTGCACTTACCTGCATTCAGGCACTACACTCATACACATAAAATCATGAATAAAATATTTTTTAAAAGCTCTTATTAAAACAAAACCAAACAAAACGTGCTTTCCAAACTGGTATTGGAAGCCAGCGTTGGAAATTTAGGAAAGTGGCCTAATGCTTGCTAATTGATGTTAATCTAAAAGTTTCCATCTTTTAAAGCATATTTTCTCAGGGGTTTAGAAATAAACACTTTGGTAGAAGTTGAGGGCACACAACTGTCTGTCTTTATTCCATGCCTGGATCCAATGTTTCTACACTATTCAGTGTTTCTGATGCACTCATAGCTCTACCTAGAACAGTTACCCCATCTATCAGCTATGTTGAAGGATAGTTTATTCAAGATGTGTACAAGTGTTTTTTTCTGTTGTTATTTGATCAGTAAACAGGCTACTGGATAGGATGTACCAGATTAAGATGGCAAACCATCTACTTCCTAGCTATACTAACAGCAACTTCCTGAGCACAAAGAACGGGGGCAGATTTCTAAAATCTCTTTGTGAAATAACTGATAATCATGGGACCAGTGTTAAAAACATGTAAAACAGGTATTTTAACATGATGGCTGGATGAGAGAAGCTGATATGTCAAATATTTCAAACTCTATGATCGAATTGGAATACTATCAAACATGATTATAATCTGAGGCAGAATTCAATTTTCCTTGCATTATGGAGAGTTCTCTGAGTAGACCCAGGTTAAATGATTACTGCAAGGTTGATGACACATTGATTCCTAGTGCCAACAATGACTTCAGGCTGATAGCAACCTTTACAAATAACTTCCTGTAAATTCTTTGTGAAAATAACAAGCAATTCATTTTGCTTGAGGGTGACTTAGCTGAGGGATTCCACCCAAAGATCTGCTTTTAATAAAACAAAATAGACTTTGGTATTGCAAGCATCTTCTTTTCAGATCCAAGTTCCCCACATAAGTTTTTGTAAAAGCAAAGCATTTTCATTTTCTCTTTAGTGAAAGCTAGATGAACACTATACAGAGCCAGCAATTATAAAGTTTATAGGATGGGTTGGTGGAAGTAAAGATGGGAGAGGGTGAAAGTCGCTGATGAGTCATGTTTGTGTGTATGCATGTAAAATATTCAGGTTAATACACATAGAAGATTTCAAAGTCATAACCAGAGCAATGCTTGACTATGCAACTATTCACCCATGTATTCAGCATACAGTATTTATTAAACACCAAGTACTACTGTACAAGGCTCTAGTTGAACAAAACAGAAATACCTTTGTTCTCATGAAACTTGCATTTTAATGAGGGAAGAAAGACAATAAACCAAAAATTATCCAAAGAAAATTTCCTTTAAAAAAGATTATTATTTAATGAGAAAGGCTGAGGAAGTATCTGCTTACAGGAGGTTACTGGGAGTACTTAGGACTTTGTGATTGAGAGTAGATAAAATCATACCAGCAAATACCTCAGCATTGCTCAGACATTACATATAATTCATGACCTTGTTCCTAAACTCAAAGAGCTTACAGCTTGAACTTCTGAGATATTCCTATACATCATGCAGGCAAAGAGGGAATGAAAAGACATCAAAAACTGACATTTCTTGCCATCTGTGTGAGAGCTAGATTGCCTTCAAGGTGGCAGTCAGAGTGAAGAAGGCTCAGGGTCCTTAGAACTTGATGATAGTATGTGTCCTTTCCTATTTGGTAAAGAACCAAATTAGTCACTGGTATGTTTTAGGAATGTCCAGTCTACTTTGCACATTCCAACAAATTCACTGTGATCAAAGTGACTGGAAATAAAAAGCTAGCTTAAAAGGAAAAAAATCAAACAACCATAAAAAGAAAGATACTAATAGACCGAGATACAGCATGTGCTTAGTAAAGGTGCAGCCCAGAGCTGAATCCTTAGTTCACAGGCAGGCACAGAGGGACACACATACACATACACATACACACGCAGAGCTGGGGAACCAGGAAAGCCAGCGATGTAATTCAGTTCAAGTCCCAAGTCCTGAGCACTCCTGAAGCTAATGATGACACTGTCCATGCAAAGTCAGAGGCCTAAGGACTGATTAGGGGTAGGGGAGTGCACTGGTATAAGTTCCTAACCCCAAAGGCCTGACATCAGTGTCTGGGAGTGAGGAAGAACGGTGCTCTGAACTTGCTCCAAGGCTGGAACAGGTTTATCTGTACCGCATAGGTACACCTTCTTTGTTCAGTTTACTGATTCGAATGCTAATCTCCTCTGAAAACACTCTCATAGAACAATGTTTTACCTGTTATCTCAGTAACCTTTAACCTAGAAAAGTTGACCACTAAAATTAACCCTTTAAAATAATACCCTTTCTAAAATACCCTTTATAATCCCTCTTATTTTAATTTATATTCTTCAAATGAGGTTTTCCTAATTTAAAAAATCTTTTTTAACCTCGCAAATGTTTCTTCTCTGTTTTCTTCAATGAACACTCACTTGAATCCTTAATACATTTGCTTTTAATTGGGTACTTGAACAACTTTACAGTGAGCGTTAAATAGGAATATCTTCGTGGTAATAGCAACATGAATTTGCTAAAGAAAGCATGCCCTCAGATTTCCATGCTGCCATAAACAGCAAGGTTTCCTCCGTTCTGCCCGTCACATAGACTTGCATGCCACTTTTAAGAGTTTGATCATTTTGAACTCTGTGTTCACCTATCTGCTGTTATTCTCCATAGTTATTTTTATTTTGTGTGTCTAAGCATTTGCTTGCATGTATGTATGTGTACCACACGCGTGCCTGGTGCCTGTGGAAGCCAGTAAGAGGGTGTTGGATGCCCTGTTACAGTTGTTAACCACTACATGTGTTTTGAGAAACAAATTCAGGTCCTCTGCAAAAGCAGTCAGTGCTCTTAACCACTGAGCTATCTTTCCAGTCCCTCGATAGTTTTTAAAAATATTTTATTTATTATTTTTATTTTACTTTATGTGCATGAGTGTATTGCTTACATGTATGTAAGTGCACCTGTGTCATGCAATGCCCATGGAGGTCAGAAGAGGGTGTTGGATCCCCTGGAACTGGAGTTACAGATGGTTGTTAGCTACCATGTGGTGCCCGGAATGGAACCTGGGTCTTCTACAAGAGCAGCCAGTGCTCTTAACCACTGAGCTATCTCTCCAGCTTGCCTGCGTGTATATGAGTGCCCCCGTGTCATGCAGTGCAGCGGAGGTCAGAAGTGGGCTTCGGATTCTCCTGGAACTGGAGCTAAGGATGGTTCGTAGCCACCATGTGGGTGCTGAGAATCAAACCCGGGTCCTCTGCAAGAGCAGTCAGTGCTCTTAACCCCTGAGCCTTCTCTGCAGCCCCTTGATGTTTTTAATATCAGTGTTTCTCATGTTTCTCCTTTTGTCAGCAATATGATGTTTTATTGCATTGCTGTAGTTGTATACATCTTTCCCTGCCATTGTGTGCATGGATTTTTCTATTTGTTAGTTATACTTAGGAGGGTTTCTGAACATATCATGTCTTTTTTCTTTGTGTGTGTATTTGTGTGTACAGTTGGACATGTGTGTTCCGGTGTGTGTGCATTTGTGTGTGGAGGTCTGAGAACAACCCTAAGTGTCATTCCTCAGGAGTCATTATTTGGGACAGGATCTCTCATTGGCCTGGAACTCACAGATTATGTAGGCTGACCAAGGATCTGCATGTCTCCACCTCTCCAGCACTGGGTTTACAAGTGCACGCCATCACTCCCAACTTTTTATATCAGTTCAGGGATTGAACTAGGGTCTTCATGCTTGTAAGGCAAGAAGATTACTGACTGAGCCATCTCCACAGCCCTTTTTCCTTCTGAATTCTAAATTATCTCTGTAATTTATGATTCATTTTCCAAAGTTAAATGAGGCAGCATAAAGTGTATGGCCAAGTGTGTGAGCTCTGGCAGGCCAGATGTGTTTGAATCCTGTTTCTAGGAACCTGGGTAAATATCGCTGAGGCAAGGTTTCCTCACCTAGAAACATGGTAATAGCAATAGTATCTACTTCATATAGTTAGTGTGAATCTTGAATATATACTTGTCAACCATTATAACTGCTTAATACAGGACACACAGCCAACCAAGCTGGCTATCATGAAACCATAATGCATACCATTTACTGCATTTTAACACTCAATAAATGAAAAATTTCTACTTGTCCACAAAAATAATATATCTTGGACAAAGTGATTATTCCTGTTAATTATGGAAATATAAGCTCAAGCTGTAAGGAATTTCAAAGGTCAAGTCTCTGATTCATGCCACATATGTCTAAAATTTTTCACATAAAGAATGACTGCTGGGCTGGAGAGATGGCTCAGCGGTTAAGAGCACTGATTGCTCTTGCAGAGGGACCCGGGTTCGATTCCCAGCACCCACTTGGCAGCTACAAACCATCCTTAACTCCAGTTCCAGGAGAATCCAAAGCTCTCTTCTGACCTCCGCGGCATTGCACGACATGGGTGCACTCACATATAGGCAGGCAATACACTTATGAAACTATTAAAATGTTTAGAATGGTATCCACAAACATTGAACAGCTATGTTGAAGGCATTGTTCTGTGTGTCAGTCAGAGTCAGAGCAGAAGCACTGTGGAGAACTCATTCCCCGGAGCCACATGATCATGGCTCCTTCGCTGTGGAGACCATATCCTTTTAAAAAATCTCTGTGTGTGTCTGTGTGTACACAACGTGTGGATGTGTGTGAATGGGGGTGTATGCATGCTGTGATAAGCATGTGGAAGTTAAAGGACCGCCTCAGGTCCGTCCTTGCCATCCACTTTGTTGGAAACAGGGTCTCTTGCTTTCCCCTTCGAGTACACCAGACTAATTGGTCCATGAGCTTCCAGAATTTTATCCTTTCTCTACCTCCCATTTCCCTTGATGAATGCTTCAGACACAAACACCCAGCTTTATGTAGGTTCAAACTCAGGTCCTCACGCTTACACCATCTCCCTAGCCCCTGAGATTACATTCACAAGGACTCTGAGGCAGAAGGACTATGCGTCAAGAACTAAAATTCATATGGTGAAAATCAGATTGGAGAAATGGTATTCGATATAAATTTCCTAAAGCCATTAGAAATGTGTGTGTGTGTGTGTGTGTGTGTGTGTGTGTGTGTGTATGGTTTTGTTGTTATTATTTTGTTGTGGTTTTTCAAGATACAGTCGTTTAGCCCAGGCTGTCTGAATTCATTCTGCCTTTGCCTCCCGGGCCCTGGGATTACAGGCATCGGCCACCACACCCTGTTTAGAATTACATTTTCTAATACTAAAATGAGTGTGATATATGTTAATAATTATGACTACTGCATGAATATTCGTTCCTTTACCATTTACTTCCAATATACTTGCTAACAAGATACTTTTCAGGACCTTTGCTTCAATAGTTTCAGTAAGATGTTTATAAATGATCTTGCAGGATAAGAATTCTGTGTGGACTTGGTCCTCCTCAGGGTTGTCAAAGTCCCTCCTATTTTATGATTTGATGGTATCTGTCAGACTCACTTTTGTCCTGCTTATATCCTTTATACACAAGGGCTTTTCGCTGTAATATCGATGCTTCTGCCTAGAGGCTTCTTAGCCAGGGACAGGCTAGAAGTACTGGAGACTTACCATTTCCAGGAGCAAGAGAGCAAGTGGATAAATGCCCTTATTCCTCAGTGGGTAAAGGTAGGGGACAACTCAAAGGCAAGAGGTGTATACTGTTCCAAAGTTTTCTAGAGGTATTGAGTCCCAGTTGATAGCAATGGTAATTCATTCATGAAAGTTCATGTTGTCTTCTTTGGATCACATCTGAATAAACTGCTCGTGCTAAAATCTGTGTCTTAGTGTCTACTTATGCCTAACATAAAGTCTGACTTCTATCTGCTAGATCCTGTTTCCTCAGTATCTGGGGCCCAAAGAAACGTGATTAGGAGATGGACAAACCTTTGAGAATTTATCTCCCCTAACACCTACAGTTTTGCAGCTTGGGACCACCAGGCACTTGTATTTCTCCTGTTGCCTCGCTACTGATACACGGGAAGGGCTTCCAAGTCCAGGGTTGTTACTGTTCAACTTCCTTGGTCCCGCCCAAGTCTTCCTTTCAAAAATCTCAGCTTTGTTTCTGGATTAATTTCTTTTGTTTTCGACTTCCAATTCTTTCTTTGAACAGCTATCCATGGAAGGAGAGATGAGTAATTTATATATCCTGGGGCTGAAATTCTACAGTGGTGATAAAATGTCAATCCATAAATATTGATTCAGAATTATGATAAAGAGAACATCATGGTTAAGGAGTTTAAAATGATGTGTTGCCGGGTGTGGTGGCGCATACCTTTAATCCCAGCTCTCAGGAGGCAGAGGCAGGAGGATCTTTGTGAGTTCGAGGCCAGCCTGGTCTACGTAGTGAGTTCCAGAACAGCTGGGGCTACAGGGAGACCCTGTCTCAAAAAGACAAAAAAAAAAAAAAAAAAAAAAATGTGTTGAAGAGGAGGCAGAAATAAAACCTGGGTAACTAGAGAAGCCTCACAGGGAGTGTTGACTCTCTTGACCTAATCCAGTCTCCTGTTTTACAGATGAAGGAGCTGATCCATGAACTAAAGCTCTGGGTCCAGGGTCTCACAGCTTCTGAGTGGTGAGCAGCACTCCGTCAGCCCCTCAGTTCTCTTGCGATCTGCCGGAGGCTGCTTACTTACTGCTGGTACAGGGCCAGGCCTGCCTCTGCTTTCATCCTTTGTTGGCTTTGAAAGTTGCTGTGACTATTAGGCCTGGAAAAGGATGGGAACAAATGGCACATTCTCCTAAGCACCCTCCATACAGCACAGTATCAGCCATCCCAAGAAGATTTTTGCATATAGATTGAAAATATGGCTTGTTTTGTTTTTGATCTTAGGGGAAAAAATCTAGTTACATGGAATTTTTCCTCCAGAATTAATCATGACTAGCATATTCTTTAGCCTTCTTTGGCAAAGCAGAAAACAAAATAGCTATTGTGGGTTCCCTTTGTTGAGACCTGGGGACCAATGAGGTTGCTCTTCCCTCCCACCGCACAACCAAAGATACTGGCTTCCTAGGGAGTGCTGAATGCTGGGGGGCGGGGGGGGGGGAATCCTGCTGAGTAAGCAGGTCCCCAGCCCGAGCTTGATTCCAAAGAGACAATTCTCCTGATTGTTCTTGAGTTTTGTCACATCAAATATGCTCAACAAGTGCTTCCAATTTCTGTTTTGGGAATAAAAATAAAAAGACCAACACATTCCTTTTCTGTTTGTGCAAATGAATTGAAGGCAAGAAGCTGGGGGAAACGCCAGCTAAAGTCTTTTGATATATAACTCAATTGAGTTCCTACTGAGGTCCTGAAACATGAGTGAAAACGATGTGGAGTTGTCCCTCGGTATCCTGGGGAGATTGGTTCCAGGACCAGACAGATGTTCAAGTTCCTTATATTAAAAATGTATAGCATTTACATATAACCTATGAACATCATCTCTAGATTACTTATAATATCTAATAACAATGTAAATGTTCTGTCATGGGTAGTTATACTGTATTGTCTAGGGAATAAAGACAAGAAAAACACCTGCATATATTCAGACTCGATGCAAGTTTCTGATCCATGGTTGGTTGAATCTATAGATGTAGAAACCATGGATGCAGAGAGCTTGTTACTGCCTGGAGTTGTTAGGTCAGAGCCTGGGCCTTGTGGCAGCCCTAACAAAGGTAGGCTGGGCCACCCATCCTCAACTGGACCAATTAAACTAACAAGAAGCAGTAAAAAGCAAAAAAGGGAAATTTATCCAATATGGCCACACCTGGAAGATAAACAGCGGTTGTGGTGGTTTGAGTGAGGTGATCCCCACAGCCTCAAATATTTGAACATTTGGTCAGTTGTTGGTGCTGTTTGGGGAGGGTCCTGGAATCTCTGGGAGGTGTGGCCTTGCTGGAGGAAGCATGTCTCTGGGGGCAGGTTTGAGTGTTCGCAGCCACCTCTCATTTCCAGCTTGTGTCTGTTTTGTTTCCTGTTTGAAAATACGAGTGCTCAGCTTTCTGCTCTGACTGCCATGCCTCCCTGCCATGTTGGACTTTTTTTTTTAAAATGTGTATGAGTGTTTTGCCTACATGTATGTAAGTGCACCTGTGTCATGCAAGTGCCCATAGAGGCTGGAAGAGGCTGTTGAATCCCTTGGAGTTGGAGTTAAGGACAGCTGTTAGCCACCATGTGGATGCTAGGAACTGACCCCAGGTCCTCTGCAAGAGCAGCCAGTGCTCCTAACCACTCTCCAGACCTCATGATAGACTCTTATCCCTCTGGAACTGTAAGTCAAATAAACTCTTCCTTCTGTAAGTTCTCTTGGTTATAGTATTTTATCACAGCAACAGAAAAGTAACCAACACAGAGGTCCAATGATTTCACTCCCCCACTAAGGCCAACTTTGAGGCACAGACATAAGATTTGAATAGAAGGCAAGAGGCATGTATAACTAAACAGTCCCTGTCAAGGTGTGGTCACACCTATCATTGTCTGGGCTCCAGGGTCTCCTACAAAGTACTCTAACAAGTTGTCAGAGCTGTGTGAACTCTCTTCCTGGGAGACAAAATCCTCTCTTCTGGCTGGGACCAGGCATTAGCCCTTTCCTTCTAACATGACCCTTTGGAAATTCCAGTTCCCTGGAGGGCATTGTCTCAATAATGTGGTGGCCAAAGCAGGGCACAGGTGTCTCTGTAGAACATCTTCATTCCTGACAGGACGGTTACAAGCTTACTGTATTTATTTTTGTCTCAGATTTCAAGATCATATTTTGGTACTTTCTGTCATGTATGAGATTAATAGTCTAAGAATGGGTGTGCCTTTAACAACATTCAGTAATAGTGACTCAGGCATAGTTGAAGATCCATTAAAATACAACTTTCTCTTCCCACACCATGCTTTGTTTTAAAGTGGGGCATTATTAGCTCACTTAGTGTTCTACTAGAACAATGCAATTTGCCATGAAGCCATTTAATTAAAAAGGGAATTTCCTGTATGTAAAAGTTCAGGCAATTCAATGTCAGTTGAGCAATATACTGACAGTAAATTATGCTCTCTGTACCGTCCTCATTTTCTGCATTGATTCATGTTTGACTCTCATCTAATTGGCATGTCTCGCTACAGAAAACACCCTTCCTCTGAAGATTTTCAGCGCCTGGAGTATGTGCTGCTGCCGGGTATGCGTGCAAGAAATCCATTATTTGTTCCCTTAGCCAGGCTCAGAGTGTGCCCTGGGTCTAACGTGTACTTTCCAACTAAAACATGAGTGCAACCTCTAATCCAACCAGCCTCCCTAAAACCACCTCCATACAGATTCCTACTTCTCCTACAGGGGAACCCTAGATAAAAATGAAAGCCTCTAGAAAATCAGAGTTTTATAGGGAAGAAATAATAGTAAGCAAGAACAGCTCTGACAAGCTGCATCCAGGGGCAAAAATCCAGCAAAGAAATTGACAAAAGATGAAGGAGGAGGAGCCGCTAGGGAAATAATGTGACCATCATTCTCGTTTTAATACCGTCAGTTCAGCAAGATTGCTTTCCTTCTTACAAACCAGCACACCAAGAAGACGGAATTTTTTTTCCTGGGAAAGGAAAATAGATAATTCAAGAGCACGCTGTAAAGATGTTGCAATTCTGCTCTTCCCCTCTTCCTCCCCCTCCCCCTCCTCTTCCTCTTCCTCTTCCTCTTCCTCTTCCCATTGTAGTGTTCCCAGGAACAAGAATTTAAGCCAATATAATTAACATGGAGATTTCAGCAACATTAGTTATTAAAAGTGGCTTTTCTGGGAGTATGCTAGAAACTTCACTGTCATAGTAATTATAATCACAATAATACTACCAGTAGTGACTAATAATTGTAAAAAATGCCTATCTATAAGTTAAAAACAATTCTAATAATTATTCTCATCCTTTACCTCCTCTGTCTCATCATCATAATTAAAGCTTCTTTGGAGAATGTTCTAGTTAGCATTCTGTTGCTGTGATACAACACTGACCAAAAGCAACTTGGGGAGGAAAGGATTTATTTGACTTACACATCCTGTTCACAGTCTATCATTGAGGGCAACCAAGGCAGAAACTCAGGGCAGGAACCCGGAGGCAGGAACGGAAGCAGAGACCATGGAGGAATGCTGCTTACTGGCTTGCTCCCCTGGCCTGTGTTCAGCCCTCTATCTTATACAACCCAGGACCACCTGCCCAGGGGTGGCACTGCCCACAATGGACTGGACCCTCCCAAATCACTCAATAGTCAAGAAAATGTCTCAGGTACATGGTAACAGACCAATCCCATAGTGGAAGTTCCCCGACTAAGGTCCTCTCTTCTCAGGTGTATCAAGCTGATCATTGAAGCTATCCAGCACGAGAATTGCGTAACAAATTTCAGATAGCAATATGTTGTAGCTCTAGGCTAGTAAGAGAACCCAAGGGTACCAGGCAAGCTGGCAAGGCTTTGAGCACAGGTAGGCAGACTTGGCCGTGTTCCTCAGGGGCAGGCTAAGAGAATGAGTAGTCTGAATTTTGTCTGTTCTGCTCTCCAGGCTGAACATCTCGGCTCGTGGCTGCATCAGTGAGGAAGATGTGGCATTTTTGCCCCTTTTCACACAGGCGCTATACTGACTGGGCCCTGAGCCTAAGATAGGCCTATCATTGACTCCAGGTGCAGATTCCCAGACAGGAACCGTATCCACAAGCAGTCCTTTTAGAGTGTTCCAAAACTGTAATTTGGGGAGTGTTAAAGCTAAGTTGGGGACCAGTGTTCAGGGGGATATTGAGAAGGAAATGCACAGTCAAGCATTTAGATTGAAAACCTTGACAAGTGGCTCCTTGGTCAGATTGCTCTCAGGCAATCTTTATTGCAAACCCTTGCCTCTGGCATCTTCCAGGTAGGCTTTGGCTTGTGCCATTGACATTGTACCCGAAAAAGAAATTCAGCCTGAGTATCTGCTGGCTCCTGCCTGTATTGAGAGAACGCTTAGATTCTCTTCTTTACTGCTTTATATCTCTTTAATTCTCTTTAGTGACTAAAGTAAAATGCAGTCCTTGGTAAGTAATCAGATTTACCTGATTCTCGATTTGACCTGAGAGCATCCTTAAGCAAAACTTGTTAGCAAGTGAGTTTAGTGGGGTTTATTAGTCCAGTGCCTGTGAAAGATTCTCCAGCTGTTGCGCAAGACAAACAGGCAAAACAAAGCGAAGCAGTGTCTGGTGCTCTTCCTTGCTCTCTGTTTAGCACTTCATCTTTACTGAATGTCTAATAAAGCAGAGTCTGTGGCGGGCAGTCTGTGGTAAGCACAGGAAGTCAGGCTACCCTTCTGGGAGGCGACAGCAATGAAGGATGTCTAAATATTCCTTTCCATACAATCTATACTGTAATTCTCCACCTTCAAAGACTTTCCAGTTAAAAATACCAGCTATAGGGACTAGAGAGATGGCTCAGCAGTTAAGAGCACTGGCTGCTCTTGCAGAGGACCTGGGTTTGGTTCCCAGCACCCACATGGAGGCTACGAACCGTCCTTAACTCCAGTTCCAGGGGAATCTGAAGCCCTCTGCTGACCTCCACGGCATTGCACAACACGGGTGCACTCACGTACATGCAGGCAATACGCTCACATACATAAAATAAAAATAATAAGATATGAAAACTAAATAGAATACCAGCTGTACTTCACATGGCTTTACAATAAGAGGACCTGAAAATGAAGTCAGGTTTCCTACCTACTCTTATGCAAGTCTTCCAACAGATGGCCTGGAGAAGCACAGGCATTCGGCTCTGCTGCATGTGCTTGTGACCATCAGTTGGGATCTGTTGTGGTGTGGGGGACTGCGTATGAGGATTTAGTGGTTCAAATGGATGACAACCAAGGTTAGTCATCACAATAGGTGCTTCTATGATGACCTCAGCAGGGTGGAGAACATGTGGTGAATCACAAGCTCTTAAAACTTTTAACATTTGCCACTTGGGCTTCCATATCATTGGATAATGCAAGTCGTGCTCCCATTCTTAATTGTAAAGGAGAAAAAGATGTAGAATTTTACCAAATATCCAAAACAGAATAACCCTAATAACACTCGGGGTCCATTTGGGGCTCAGTGCCACCTCTGGCACTAGATTTCAGCTGAGATCAGGAAAAATGACTTCACAAATGTCTCAGAACCACCATCACAACTTGGGCACCTTATTTTCAGACACAAGGTGTGTATAGAGCTGTCCAGAGAGACCAGCAAGAAGTCCTACCTGTCCCATATAGGATCACTAAAATTTTCATTTTTAAAATTGTGTTTTCCCTAAAACAGAAACCATTGCTGGGAAATGGCATGAGAGAAAGTGGCTCTCAGAGGAGATGCTTGCCTCTAGGTTGTGGATGCTGATTGTCTAAGGAAGCTTCTGTGTCCCGGTGCTGTCATTGCTCTCCACTTTGGAGTCACATGTTGAAAGTGACGGGAAACTGCAGCCATTCTGCTCAACTGGACCCTTTTCCAAAACAGAACAGATGGTAGCGGAACAGATCAAAGCTGGGCCAAGATCTCGTCTCTAGGGCTTTGAAGTTTGGACTAATAGCAACACCTGGAACTGAGAGTTTGAACTGATTGCTCTGGGGTTTCTGTTGACTGGCATGACTGACTCCTTAGTGCTCGCTAACTTCCATCTGCTCTTCCACATTTTCTAGTTTTCCCCACAATTAGATCAGAGACATATGACTCAGTTCCGGTCAATGGGAAATATACGTAATGCATGTCACATTCAGCCTCAGATGCTAGAAATACCTTTGTATCTTTCCCCTGTCTGTTTTTCCACCATAGTGACCTTGGAGGCCACATATTCTAGACAGCATAATTATAGGATAGAGAAGAGGGCTTCACAGCCCATAGAAAATAGTGACACAAATACAGATAAAAATCTTTATGGGGCCGGGCGTGGTGGCACACGCCTGTAGTACCAGCACTTGGGAGGCAGAGGCTGGCGGATCTCTGTGAGTTCAAGACCTGCCTGATCTACATAGCGAATTCCAGGCCAGCTGGGGCTACAGGGAGACCCTGTCTCAAAAAGACCAAAAGAAAAAAAAAAAAAACTTTATGGTTTTCATTCAAGCCTGGTGACTTGAGTTTGGACCCCAGGATTCATATAGTAGAAAGAGAGAACCAAATGCTGTACATTGTTCACTGATTTCCATATGCATGCTGTGACATGCATGTGACACACAGACATACAAATAAGTGTAAATTATTTTTAATATCTTATTTTATGTGTATGAGTGTTTTGCCTGCATGTAAGTGTACCACATGCATGCAATGCCTGTGGAGGCCAGAAGAGGGCATTGGATGCCCTGGAACTGGAGTTACAGGAGGTTATGAGCTGCCATGTGGGTACTGGGAACCGAACCCAGGTCCTCTGCAAGACCAGCCAGTGTTCTTAACTGCTGAGTCATCTCTCTAGTTTCACACAAAAAAATTTTTTAAAGAAGGAAAGACAGCTTTTCTTTTATTTATTTATTCATTTATTTTTTTTTATTTATTTTATGTGTATGAGTGTTATGCCTGCATGTAGTGCAGTGCCTGTGGAGGTCAGAAGAGGCTGTCAGATCCCCTGGAACTGGAGTTACAGACAGTTGTTAGCTGCCATGTGGGTCCTGGGATTCAAACCCAGGTCTTCTGCAAGAACAACCAGTGTTCTTAACTGCTGAGCCATCTCTCCAGCCCCTGAAAGACAGCTTTTCTGAAAGGGAAGAAAACTGAAGCAGGAGCTGAGAATGGGCCAGAGCTGAGGAGGAGAGCCCTAGGTCCCTCTGATGACCCTTGCTTTCCATCCTTCCTGAAGGAAAATTACATTTTTTTGTCTTTGGCTTCTAGGACTCTCTTTGTATTTTTGTTATAGTAAATGTCTTGTTTTTATTGCTTGTGTCTATGAGTTTCTACCCTTTGAAACCCAAAATCATCCTAGCTAAAGCCCCTCCTACCGCAGCACTTCTTCAGTTCATGCCATCCTCGTTATACCCAGAAGGCAACTAACGAGTTAAATAGGTCTGCTTCTGCCCCGGACTTCTAGTTCCTTCATGCCCTTTATTCTGTTCAAGGATGGTAAGAAGTGGGGGCTGGAGAGGTGGCTCAGGGATTAAGAGTGCCCAGTGCTCTTACAGAGGACCTGAGTTCAGCGCTCAGCACCCTAGAGATGCTCATAACAGCCTATAACTACTACAGCGCCATGGGATTGGACGCCCTCTTCTGACTTCCACGGGCAAGCGTGTGCACAAACTTATAGACACACACATACATAATTTAAGAGATAAAAATCTTCAAGCAAGCATTGGTGGCACACACTTTTAATCCCAGCACTCAGGAGGCAGAAGCAGATAGATCTCTGTTAGATCAAGGCCATCCTGGTCTACATAGTGAGTTCAAAGCCAGTTGCTAAAGGGAGAGCCAAAAGAAAAAGGCAAGAAAAAGAATGAAAGAAAGAATGAATGAAAGAAAGAAGAAAAGAAGAATGAATGAATGAATGAAAAAATTTAAAGTCCTAAGAAGTATGTCAAAACCTCATCCATGTGCAGTTCCATAGTGTAGCTAAATCTTAAGAAATAATTCCAGAATTATTGATCTTATCTATTTGTCCAAAATCGAAGTACAGACAGATAACCTTTTCAGTTTATTGGTTACAAACAACCAGCTGACAAGCTACTCAACTTTTACAATCGTAGTAAAAACTCTAGCACTATCAAGAAAGGGTCACTTGTTCAAGTACAATGGCTAAGGAATCGATTTGGTGCTTCAGAACCTGTGCCAACTTCCTTTCTGCAGGCAGGATACCTTTCACAGAAAGCTCTCTCTACTGTGAATAAGCTGAATGCAGTCACAGAAACTGCAGACAAAAGAGCTTTTGATGACAGACATTGCTGATGCCTGGTGCCTTCAAAGGCATTCCAAGAAAGGTGAGGGAATCATTATGGCTAACACAGCTCGTGCTTCTTCCGGGATATTACTCATTGAACCAATGGCTCACTTGAGAAATATGTAGGTGAGTCTGTCTAAAGCCAGTTTAACAAAAAGATCCCAGATCTCCAAGTCTGTTGCACTGAACTGAGTAGCCCCTTACTGGATACGCTCTAGGGGAGGAGTAAAGGCAAGAGGGCTTTAATAGCAGATGTTTGCTCCTTAGTCTTTCTGCCTACTGCCTAGCCCATATGTTGAACAGAATGAAGTGAACGAGATCAATAAAGAAAAATTTGAGCCCAGCGTGGTGATGAACGCCGGTAGTCCCAGCTGTGGCTCAGTAGACAGAAGCAGGAGGATCAAAAGTTGGAGATTAGCCTAGACTATATGTCAAGATCTTGTCTCAAAGAACAACTTGAGATGATGAGGAGATAGCTCAAGTTGGTAAAGTGCTTGCCCTCTAAGCACAGGACCTGAATTTTAAAAAAATTATTTATTTATTAATTTTTTATTTTATGTGTAGGCATGTATTGCCTGCATGTAGATAAGTGCACCCATGTTGTCCAGTGCCCGCAGAGGTCAGAAGAGGCTGTCAGATCCCCTCGGACTGGAGTTAAGGAGAGTTGTTAGAAGCCATGTGGGTGCTGGGATTCGAACCTGGGTCTTCTGCAAGAACAACCACTGAGCCATCTCTCAAGCCCCAGGACCTGAATTTGAATCCAAGAATCCACATAAAAAATGTTGGACATGGTGGCACGTGCTTGTAATCCAGTGCTGGGGAAGCAGAGACAGGCAGATCTCTGGGGCTTGCTGGCCAGCCAATCTAGCCTACTTGGCAAGTCCCAGGCCAGTGAGAGATACTGTCTAAAAGGTGGACAACACCTAAGGAACAACATCCAAGATTTCCCTCCAGTATCTATACATATGCACACACACCTGCACATACAGATGCACCTGCACACATACATTCATACATATATATACACCACAAAGGTGTACAGTGCTTAAGAAACAATACCCAAGGTATTATCAAGCCTCCACATGAACATATGCATATCACTGCACCCACACACACGTGCTTCTGTACACACAAGAACACACACATACATATACAAAGAAAAACTTGAATAAACCTTTCAAAGAAAGGAAGGGAAAGGGCAGAAACATCAGGAAGAAATAAGGTAAATGTTTCCACTATCTCATCAAACTTCCAAAACAGTATGAATTTACAAATTTGTATTGCAACTTATATGATTAGAAGATATACCAGCCAGGCATCGTGACACACGCCTTTAATTCCAGCACTCAGGAAGCAGAGGCAGGCAGATCTCTGTGAGCTCAAGGCCGACTAAGGCTAGCTGGGCTAGCCAAGGCTGCATACTGAGACCCTGTCTCAAAAAACAAAACAAAGCAATAACAACAACAAAAAGAAGATATACCAAAATCTGATTAAAATGGCTTTAAATAAAAAGGAAGCTGAGGTGAATGATCTAATATCTTTCATTTCAAATTCCATGGTGAAATGACTCTAGGGACTGATGTGACTCAAGGACTAACTGTGGCCATTCGTTATTTTATTTTTATTTTTATTTTTCTGGCACTCAAAAGTTTATTAAATAGACACATTTATAAAGAATAAAAGCCCAATACCCATGTACTCACCTCCTTGCCTAGTATACAAAGTAAACATGACCCAAAGACATTATATACAAGTATGAAAATGCCATAATGAAACCCATTATTGTGTATAATTTATCCCAATAAAAACACTTTTTAAAATAAAGTATTTAACTTTTTAAAAATATTTATTGTATTTTTATTTATGTGTGTGTGTCTGCCACATGAGAATGCAGGTACCCATGGAAGCCAAAAGAGGGCACTGGATCCCCTGGAGCTGGAGGTATAGGCAGTTGTGAGCTGTTTGATGTGGGTGCTGGGAGCTGAACTCAGGTTCTCTGGAAGAGCAGCAAGCACTCTTAACCTCTGAGTCATCTCTCCAGACCCAAATATTAAGTATCTTAATTCTCCTGTGTTCCTCAATGGCCACTTGTTTAACACTAATTCACATTTGTGTTAGTCATCATCTACCCACTTTTGCTTTTGTCACCTACATGTATAAGCAATATATCATTGCATTTTGAAATTAGAGTAGCTTCCTAAAGAGAGATCAAAGTTATGCTGACCAAAACCTTAAAGATGAACAGGACAGAATTTGGCATCAGTTTCTCCAGAATTTCTACAAGCCTTTTAGGAAAGTCAACGGGCTGGTCATAAGTCTGTCCTGAGGAACATAAAGCTGTGTCGTCAGGTCACCTGGCACTGCTGCAGGTGGGTCTGGTGTGGCGTCAACTAGAAACATACATAGCCAGCATGCAGGGAATGCTCTTTATTTTCCTGCCTAGCTCCAGCTCTTAGATGTATATTTAAACAGAAAACTTGATGAGATGAAATGAAAATCCTCACTGACTGGTATAGGGCAAGGAGCAAAGAGCAGGGATTTCACCAGCAACATCATGGCATGGACTAGAGCCTGGACAGGCTCATTCAGGCATCTGCCCTTGGCTGGAAGAGGAGGCCAAACAGAGTGACACTGGCTACGCAGGCCAATCTGTCTGTTGTGGAGGCTCATGCTCCTCTCTGACCTGCTGCTTTCTAGATTCATTGATAGACGTTCTGGAATAACCTTTTATCATCTGCCTACAAGCTCCCTTTGCTCCTCTCCTGTATTAGATCACCTGTTCTTATATTGACGTCCAGACTCCACAATTTGCAAACTGAAAATGCAGGATCACTTGCTTAAAAATTAATTATTTTAAGATAATGAGAACAAAGCATTAAATGAAGTATGGGCTCTTTGATCCTTTGTGACAATGCACTGTCTACAAAGCCAGCCGAGCCTGTATCTCACGTCTCCTTTCCCAGTGGACTCCCTTGTTTTGGTGGAGTGCATTTTTCTATAGTCTTTTGAGAAAGGATACTTGGGAAATATGGTTTTTAAGACTTGAATGTCTAAAAATGTTTTTGTTCTGTCTTCACAGCTTAATGAAAACTATGGTACTCTGTCACAGTGTGCTCTGACTGCTGCAGTTCAGAACCGGACTCACACACAGTAGCCCAGTGTCAGGGGCGGATCGATTGGGTAGAGAGTTCTAAATTGGAAATAATTTTTCAAAACTTTAAAGACATTTCTCCCCTGTCTTTTCATTCATAGTGTATGGTGGAGACTGTAAAGCTATTTGGATTTTAAATTTTTCTGCATGTGACCTGTTCATGCCTTTCTAGAATTATATACAATTTTCTCCTTGCTTAGAGTTCTGAAGCATTACAGTGTACTGTGAGGATCCATTTTCCCTGTGCTTAGGACCTTACAGGCCCTTTTGTTTTGGCCATTCACCCTTTTCTGCAATGTTCTATCTGACTATTGGAGAAAATGATATAGATGTCCCATCTAGAGCCGAGTACTCAACAGCCACTTATTCTTAGCACTTTGAACAGTTATGAGTTTCTACATTAACTGCTGCCCACTGGAACCAGGAGCTTTTGCTCAAAGCTGAGAGCAGCATTAATCAACCCATGTAAACAAATATTTAGAAGGCAGTTTGACACCACGCACATGCAGCAAAGTGACAGTAGTAGGTACTTCCCTAGGACCTAGGACCTCCCTAGCTACTGACTTTTGACCTCTGAAGCAGGCCTCAGTTCAATCAAAGTGGTTGGTTGCTCCCAAAACAACACCATTATTGCACCAGTAGGCACATCTTACTTAGTAGGTTGGCACTGCAGCCCACAGGGTTGCACCAGAGTAAGGCCACTGATGACTTTCCTCCCCCAACAGCCCCATAGCACCTCCCAGCACTCTGAAAGCTAGCCAGTAAGGAGGAAGAGTCCAGCTCAGTTCCTCTTGATTTCTCCTTGTTCTGCAACAAAGTATGTGGTATCTTCAGAAATTGGGTCTTATCATCTAGCTCTAGGGGGCAGCCAACAGCAATGCCATCTGCCTGTGTTGTTTTAGGGACCTCAGAAGTCTCCTTGATGAACTCCTAAGGAGTTAGCCCACCTCTGACACTGAAATGTTCATTAAATAACCTATGGCTTCTGGGAGCAGTTTTATTAAACCATGCAAGGCACCTCCCAGCTTCCAAAATTTTGCTGTTCTCGTAACTTTTCCTATTTTTCTTGCATTTTTGGTGAAAATTTCCTTTGTTTAGTTTTAGGGTACTTAATAGCAAATGAAATTAGATGCATACCTTAGTTTTCTTTCAACAAACTTTCTAAAATTTGCTGTGCACTATTTTGCTTAGGGTTCCCAGGTGCCCACTTTGAGACCCATCATGAACAACCCAGCTTCTTTGGTTACACACAGCAACAGCAAACTACTCCACCATTCTTGAGAAGACTAGAACTTACTGTAGATAGGGAGCTGCTAAGTGTTGGAGGCAGAGGGATTTGGGTCCCCAGGAGGCAAACAATTTCAGAATGCACAGTGAATGTCATCATGGCTTTTATGTCCTAATGCCACCTCTTCCTTACCTCACAAGTCCTTCTCTTCTTCTGGTCTTTATCTTTCCATACTTTGCCCTGCCCTGAACCAAGAGCTTCTTGTTACTGTCCACTATGGAGCTTGTATTTCTGCTCTTCCCAGCTTTCATAGTACTTGTCTTAGTAAAGAATTTCCAATTAGTGGATTCTACCTCTATTATTTTAAAAAGTAAATTATAACTAAATATAAGGACCCTTGGTAATACTTATGTAGATGTCTCCTTGAAAAGAACATAAAACGGAATATTAGGAAGTTAAACATTCAGATTTATTTTTGATTTGTATTTGTTGTTTAGGATATCCATAATATAGTTATTCTTAAAATATTCACTATTTCTCATGTCTATTTTAGGTTGATCTTTGCTCTTTTTAAACTCCTTTCTTACCTTTTCTAAGAGGTAGACACTATTTTTGTTTCTTCCCTTCCCACCAGGCCAGTGATGAAGGAAGTAGAGATTATTATCTATATCAATACAAAATCTTCTTCAACAGTCCAAAGAATAAAGAACACTGTATGAAGCAGCGTGCTATGTAGGCCAAGGCTTAAAACATGCTTTAGCAAACCACTGTAAAATATCACTTGAAATTCCTACTGGATCTTTTGCCTGCTATGTTTAATTCTTAAATCTCCTGTTATTAAAAGAAATCTGTTTGTTCTTTTATCTACACTCTACATTATGCAATTTTTTTCATCAAAACTGGCTTAGTTTGGTATGAGGAAGTAGGAGCATATAACAACTTGGAATTTCTGATATTTGACTCTTTCCTATAAATTTAAGCTATTGAAGCTCAAAGCTCAGAAACCAGGCCCGATTCCATTATGGTTATACATACCAGGTCCAATACCCCTGCAAAAATATATTTACAAATACATCTTTCCTACTCTGCTTGTCTGAATTTTGATAAAACAGCCAAATGAAAAATAATTTATTTACTCAAACTTATTTGGTGCCATGAACATAGCAAAATAATCATAACCAGATATTTCATTGCCAAACAGTTACCCAGGCTCTTCCAAGTGGAATGAAAAGGTTTGATCTGCTGACATGGTGTTTGACCCCTTTGCTCAATAGTCATATGGGGGATACATGGATAAAATGAGTCAAGATTTTCTTCTAAGCACCTTATGCTTTCTGTGGTTCTTATAACAAATGTGATAAATGGAAAGAAAAGTATTAAAAGTGTAAGAAGAGTGATTTCAGCTGTGGGCTAAGGGTCCTGCATTTGAATCCTGATTAAAACTAAGCACTGTGACTTTGGCTCTTTGCTTAATGCCCAAATCTGCTCTGCTCTACACTGAGCCACAACACATGTCTCATACTGTTTCTCTGAGAGCTAATTGCAAAATACTGTTTAACAAGCAGGGCTATAACCAGCATCACAGAAGCTTTGCTGTATAATGCTTTAACACCCAATACCTTCCATATTTGTCTCCCTCTGAGCTTGTACAGAACACTTTTATATTCATCATTAAATTCAACTTCGCAACACCCTTGTATGCTGGATGTAACAGACTAACCTCCTTTGTAAACAAAGATTTCCTTTTATTTTTATGTATGTGTATGTGTATGTGTATGTATGCCACATATGTGTGAGTACCCATAGAGGCCAGAAGGGGGTGTTGAATTCCCTGGAGGCAGAGTTACAGGTGGCTGTGAGCCACCAGGCACAAGTGCTAGGAACCAAACTCTGGTACTGTGGAAGAGCAGTAAGCACTCTTAACTACTGAGTCATCTCTGCAGCCCTCTAACCCCATTAAGAACTCAAGAACTAGACAACATCCATGCACTGAGTCAGTCATCCAACACCTGGGACGATGAGACAAGAATCCATGTCTTGTCCTTATCTTTGTGAACAACGCTTCAGTCTGAAAGGTGCACGGGGTCACCTTGCCTCCTTCCCCATCTCCACTTAGAACCCTCACCGGCTTTCCAATGCTCACACAGTAGAGAAATTCTCATCAAAGTCTGGCTGTTTGATCCACTTCCTCAGCTCTTCTCAGAGGGTACTTATCCCCCAAGACCCTGCTGGTTCTAGAGCCTTGAACATGACCATCCCTCCACCTCTGGGATACACTTCAACTCTGTTCCAAGGCCTCTTTGCACCTTTTAGTCTCAACTCAATGAACCACTCCCTGAGGGAAGACTTGCCTTGTGTTACCATCTGATGCTCTGTTTGACTCTTTTCATCACGCTGTAATAATCTATGTGGGCAATAGTTTTCTTAGCTTTAATAGTAGTGGAATCTGTTATTCTCACTAAACAAAGTCTCAAGAGAACAGGATCTGTTCCATCTCCTCCCATCACCAGCTTCTAACGTAATGTCTGACACTTGGTGTGCACTAAAAATACATCTGCTGATTGAATTATAGGTGCTTCTAGAAGCAGTGAAAGAGAATGAGAAAAACACTTGACATATATCATGGTCCTTTTCATTCTGCTGTTTTTAAGTTTTTGTTTTTGTTTTTGTTTTTTTTACTTTTTGTTGTTGTGATGATAACCTGCTGGTTTTTTCTTTGCTTATTTTTGTTTGGTTTGGTTTGGACAGGTTTTACTATGTAGCCCTGGCTGGCCTGGAACTCACAGAGATCTGTCTGCCTCTACCTCCTGAGTGCTGGGATTCAAGGAGTAGGCCACCACACTCAACTTTCTTTTTAGGTTTTTATTTGAGATTGGTTCTGAGAAATAAAATCCTGACTCTGGTTCAACTGTGAGTGGCCATATAGGACAGGGAAGCCCACCGTCTGCCCTTGGTCCCAAGGAATGGCCTGTGCCCGAAGGAGGAGAGGACCAGGTGAGAGGCAACTTCTTCCACTAGGAGCTGGCACACAGCCCCCTCCAGCCCCTTCTTCCTTCTGTTAGCTTTCTTTGCACTCTAGCAAGAATGAAGCTCCTGCTTAGAATGTTTGTACTATGAAAGAAAGCAAAATGTTGAGAGGGAAATTACTGGGGCACTAACATCATACTCATTATCTTTAAAATGTTCTGGGCAGAAAGAATGAGAAGAAAACACAGAAATAAATGAGCATTAAAATACACATTGAATAGTCTAATACCACTTTGCTGTAGGTCAGTGATTCCTTAAGATTTTTTTGGAATAATAATATTATCATTAAAGAATTTTATGACTTTATAATATTAAATTAAATGTGTTTTAATAACTCTGACCCTCAGTAACTAATTAATGCTGTGAAACCATTCCTGTTCTATGCTGAGACGCAAAACCTTAGAGATACCTGTAATTAACAGGCAATGAGGGTAACACTGGGTCACTTTTACCCACAGAAGAAGCAGGTAGTCATCTGTATATATGCCACACTGCTATACTGAGGAAGAAATCTCACCTTCCAAACCCATGTCCTTTTCATTTCCTTCTTGTCACTAGTGCCATAAGTTCTATTCCTGAAGATTAATTCCTTCAGTGTAACAATCATTTTCACTGTCAGCTTTAAAAAAAATTATGTGTATGAGTGTATTACCTGCTTGTATGTAAGTGTACCCATGTCATGCAATGCCCACAGAGGTAAGAGGGTGGAACTGGAATTAGGAATGGTTGTTAGTTGCCATGTAGGTGCTGGGAATTGAACCTAGGTCCTCTGCAAGAGCAGCCAGTGTTGTTAACTGTTGAGCCATCGCTCCAATGCTCCCAGCTTTTTATCAAAAACAAAGATACAATCAATTGTAAGATGCGTCACTATTTTCTGTGCAACTAAGAAAAACCCAGTACCAAGTGTAATGAAACAACATCAATTTTAAGGCCATTCGAATTATAGAAGTGCTAAAATGTGAAAGCCTTGAACTCTGAAAGGAGATAACTTAGAGCATGGTCTTTGCAATCAAACGCTCCTGCTGGACTCACACTTCTGTCATCTGTACATGGGTCACCTTAGGAACATGACTTGTCTTCTCTGAACCCCTGATTCTCCTTTGTGAAATGAAAATATTAACATGTATGTCCCTAGTTGGCAAGAATGACCTGACATGATGTATTCGACAGTATTTACTCCTCCGGAAGACTAGCTACTGTG
Organism: Nannospalax galili; assembly: GCF_000622305.1. Classification (NCBI taxonomy): domain Eukaryota; kingdom Metazoa; phylum Chordata; class Mammalia; order Rodentia; family Spalacidae; genus Nannospalax; species Nannospalax galili. Next base: position 158,769 of record NW_008340163.1, read on the forward strand.
GTATCAGAGGATACTATACAAGCTGCCAAGGGAAAAAAAAAACAATCAGTGGTCCTACCTAGCTATTAAGCTCAAAAAAGGACAATGACTAGCCCAGCAAGCTATTGCTATTGGTCCAGTAGTGACACTTTTGTCTTTGGGGTAGTCAACTGCTATCTAATCAGAACTAAGATCCAATCAATGGGAAGGAACTTATGTGTGGTACTGTAAACATAGCTGAATGCACATGGCTGGAGAGGTCATAGATCCTAGAGAGAGGCCTACTTTGCCACATCCCTAGAGCAACATAATTTCTTTATATATATCCTCATATCTACAGACAAGTGTACCTTTTATCTCTCACCAAAGAAGCTTCTTTTTGCAACAGATGGAAACTGTTACAGAGTTCTAGAAACTGGTCAAATTCAGAGAACAGATGTATATGAGATGCTTAACCCAAAGTGACACACCTTCAATGCAACCTCTACACTTAGGATGAATGCGTCTCTTAACTTCCATCAGAGAAGTTTCCTTGTGTAGCAGATGGTGATTAAGAAAGAAAGCTGCAATCGACCAAGGTGCAGAGAAGAGGAGGCTGTAGAGTGCGGAGCCAGAGGTGGTGGATGACCACATGGAACCAGAGTCTTCCAGATAGCTGGTCATTTACTCATATGAACTCACAGCAATGATGACAGCATGCACAAGTCCTATGCAAGCTCAAATCAGACAAAATTAGCATAGACATAGGGAAGTGGGTAAGAAATCCCAGCCCAACCTAAGGAACTTTTGGCAGTTGATGCTGCTGGGAGGGGGAAAGACGGTGTCTTACAGGGATGGGACCCCAGTGGATGGACCCACACCGAGGGGCCCATGGGGTTCTATGGCCCATATTACATATATAAGAGAGTACATTAAATTAGGTGGTGGGCAGTGGGGGAGGTGCAGAGAGCAGAAGGGATCTCAGTACCATCAAGCTATATTGTATGAAAATTGCAAAAATTCAACTAAAAATTTTAAGTATTTACTGAAGAGTACAGCCTATAGGGCTCCAAACCTGGAAATGGTTCTTGTGATTAAGGAATCTTCTAGACTCGATTGTCATGAAAACTAGGTATTATAATAACAGTTCCTGCAGCTCAAGCTTTCCTTCTTTCAGGGAGTTTGTGAGATTATAAGTAAAGCAGATCTCAATAGATTAAAATATTTGACAAGGAACGTGTTTTGGAGTTCAAGGAGGGATAAGACAGGGAAATTTCCTAGAAGTGGGAAACTGTTTGGGGAGGGAAGGTAAGAGCCAGAACTGGAAAGAGACTCTGATGTAGAAGAAGCAGACAGATGACAGCAACTCATGAGCATCAAACATTTCCCGCTGATAGCTTCAAACATCAGAAACATGCTTCTAACCTTTAGCATAAAACATGAAGTGAAAGTCACCAGTTAAAAGGCCACATGTAGCATGAAGTCATTTCTTGGAAGTCCAGGTCCAGAAGAGGCAACTCTATAGAGACACAGAGCAGAGCAGAAGTTTCCAAGAGCTGAGTGGTGAGAAAAATGGAGAGTGTTTGCTAAGGGGTACTAGGGTTTTGGAGTAACAAAATTAGGTAGTGATGATGACTGCAAGACTCTGTCAACACACTAAAACCCACTGAATTGTATATTTGAAATGAGTGAGTTTTGTGGCATCAGATTTATACCTCAGTAAAGAATCTTTAGGGCCAGTGAGATGGCTCAGGGAGTAAAAATGCTTATTGTACAAGTCTAATGACCCGAGTTTGAGCCTGAGGTGGAAGGAGAAAATTGACTCCTGAAACTTGTTCTCTGACCTCTGCATGCACAACATGGCACACCTGCACTCTCACACATCGTACACACACAGTAATAAAAATAAATAAATAAATAAATAAATATATAAATACGACAAGGAAGCTTTAAGAAAAAAGATACATTTAGATCATACCTATAATCACAGCACTCAGGAGGTTGAGGCAGGAGGATCACTGCAAGTTCGAAGCCGGTCTAGCCAGAGTTCCAGGACAGCCTGGGTTACAGAACTAAGAGACTATCTCAAACAATGAAAAGATAAAGTCATGTATCTTTTTGTTTTAAAGTCCCTTGCTAAACTTATTTATTTTTATTTCATATGTATGAGTGCTTTGCCTGCATGTATGTAAGTGTACCACATATGTGAAATGCCCATAGATGCCAGAAGGGGGTGGCAGGTCCCCTAGAACTGGCGTCTTCCATGTGGGTGCTGGTAACTAAACTCAGATCCAGTGTTCTTAACCACTGGGCCATTTCTCCATCTCCAATGTTAACCTTGAATTCTGTGTGTGTGTGTGTGTGTGTGTGTGTGTGTGTGTGTGTGTGCGTCTGTTTCAGATACAGGGTCTCACTGTGTAGCCCTGGTTGGTCTGGAACTCACTGTGTAGACCAGGCTGGCCTTGAACTCACAGAGATCCACCTGCTTCTGTCTCCCAAGTGCTGGGATTAAAGGTATGCACCATCATTCCTGGATAATAATAAACAAGTTAATTTATTCTTGGTTTTCTTGCTTGGATATATTGTTAAGGTTGTGGGTGTTGAAGGACATTTTCTTTGTTTTTGGCAACAGATTTCCATCCCTTTAAAAAAAAAAAAACTTCAGACTTATACCTAAGAGTATGTTCTGCATAGAAGCCTGTTTTACCAATAAAGATAAGTACTTAAGTTTTTAAAAGAAAAAAACATTTATAACCTTCATGAGAGCAAAAGATCTTGCATATGAAAAATAGAGGCAAGTGGATGCCCATGGAAGCATTCTTGTGCATATGCAGTGTCTCTCCACAGAAGCCCTGTGTCACTGCCAAGCAAGTTTGAAGAGAGTAATAAAGCATTTAAAACAAATGATGCTGGGGGCTGAAGAGATGGCTCAGCGGTTAAGAACACTGATTATTCTTGCAGAAGACCAGCCTCTTCTGTCCTCTGTGGGCATTGCACAACACGGGTGCACTTACCTACATGCAGGCAATACACGTGCACACATAGAAAAAATAAAAAATAATAAATAAAATATTTTAAAAAACAAAAGATGCTGACACAAACCCTCATTTTGTAGATTTTCTACTCACAGCCATCAGAAAGAAAAAGGAACAGAAAATAAGTAAGAAATGGTACACAGAACGGATCCTGATCACCTTACATTTTGTTTAAAGATCTGCCTTAGAATAATGTAGGGGGGCTTTTGGGTGCTTAGGGGTTTGTACATGTTGGAGAAAAGATGAATATATTTGTTCATTTGTGTTTTGATAACTACTGATATCTGAATGGCTCTGTATAGTTTTAAAAGTGCTTTTCTAACCATGTGGTAGAAAATTTTTGGCATGAGAAATATTTTGGAATATATCACTAGTGAAATGCAGGCTAAAAAATGCAGGCTCGGGTCTTATTCCTTAAAAGAAGTGTGTGCCTATGATGTGCATACATGTGAAGGACATTGACAAGACATTGAAATGCTATCTGTTCTCCTTGGTTGGTAAGATTATGAATACTTCTTTGTCTTATTAATTTTTTTCTGTTTTCCAAGCTGCTTTCTTGCATTAGACATATTTTACCTTCGTGATTAGGAAAAAAATTAAAGTGATTTCATCTGCTATTTTCCAGTGAGCCTCCTAACAGTCATGTGCGATACAACACCTCATTCTAGAAGAAGATATTGGGACTCAGAAGACCAGAATGTCCTAAGACTTAATTGGCAACAAGTAGTGGAGCTGGAGTTTTCTTTGAGGCCATCTGAAAATCCGTGTGGAATACATGTCCATGCATGTATGCACATGTGCAGGTGGATACACATGCACAGAGGCCCGAGGCCAGTGCCAGTGTCTTTCTCTAACACTTTCTACCATTTTGGGGTTTGGGGCTTTATCTATCTATCTATCTATCTATCTATCTATCTATCTATCTATCATCTATCTATCTATCATCTATCTATCTATCATCATCTATCATCTATCTATCTTCTATCATCTATCTATCTATCTATCTATCTATCTATCTATCTATCTATCTATCTATCTATCTATCATCATCTAGAGACAGCATCTCTGACTGAACCTGGAGTGCACCTATTTGCCTAGGCTGGCTGAACAGGAAGTTTCAGAGTCCACTCAACTTGCCCTTCCCACACTAGGATTTCAGGTGCGTGCTGCGGGGGCAACCAAGTTTTTACGTAGGTGCTCCAGGATCCAAAGTCAGGTCATTTGGTAAGTATTCTAGAAGTGGCACCAAAGGCTTGAAGCAATTAAACTCGAGCAACAAACCCCCACAAACCTTTTCATCTGCGTCGCTATTATTTCAAAGCGGGAGACTGCGCACCCCTCTCAAACCTGTAAGAACCTCTTGGATTCTCTCCTGAACTCTGCATATCCAATTTTCACTCCAAGAAGTTTTTCAACACGCATTTTTCACTGATCTTTTTCTTGAAAGCAGCTTCTTGCTTGTTAACAGGCTGTTCCACTGGAAAAAACCAAGAGGCTTGTGGGGAAGTACAACTACGGAGCTAGATCAGAGCCCAGGCTCAGCTGGAAGCTCTGAAAAACCCATGCCGTTACCCCAACTTCACAGGTGAACTCAGAAAGCAGCTGCTGTTGATTTTTCTGGGCATGAAAAGAATTCTCAAGTGCTTTGGGATGTACTGAACACTCTCATTCTTTGACTTTTCACATAAATTTTGCAGCAACAGGTATATTCTGAACAGGCAGGGTTTGGAGTAGAGGTATTGTGACCACTTTTCAAGATGCATAGATATTTTGGACTTTCTGTGCTACCACCAGATAAAACTCTGCCTTCAATCTTCACAGCTGATCTGTGTTGTCCTAAGCCCAATGGCCATGACTTCTGGGTGTTTATTTCTGATTTAAAAAAATAATAATAATGTGTATCTGTAACCAGAGGAGAGGATGCTGATATTTAAGTAAAAAAAATAATGTGTATCTGTAACCAGAGGAGAGGATGCTGATATTTAAGTAATGTGACCCTGCTGTACCTGGGCCTCAGAGGCATCCCTGTCCTGGGTTCAGACACCTCCAGGTAGAACTCAACATTTCCTCTTCTCGACAAGAACAAATTCACTTTCTCCACTTAACACATAAACAAGAAACATTGATTTTTTACTGAGGACTTCATGGAGAGATGTAGGCAAGGCTTGCAGCAAGCATCACATGGTAAATTTTAATAGAAATTAATTATCTGTGATGTCCCCAGAAAGTTCTCTCAGCTTCTGTCCTATACTTTAATCCTGTCCATTTATAGATTCTTAAGTTTTCTTTAGATCTTATTTGTTTCCTGTCCTGTCCTCTTTCATCATCCCCTGCTGATTTAACCAACTGATCAAGCAGCCATTTTTTTCCTAATGCAGAGCAATGAACTGGTTTAGCTTTGCATCCTCACACCCACCACTCCATACAGGAAACAAAGAACTTCTTTTGGAGTCAGCTGGGTATTGTAAACTGCAAGTAATTTTTCTTTGTAACAAGTGATCTTTTCACTTGTCACAGTACAGTTGGTTTAGCATGCCAGCTCCCTCTGAATTCTAAGTCCAAATTCCAAGGAGGTTTTCTTCAAGGACAGTTCAGCAAAAGCTTGAATCTTTGTTTAGCAGAACTGTTTCATGGGACTATGAAGAAAGGCTCGAGATGAAAAGAAACCAAGGAATTTAAGATGAAGAAAAGAAAGTAAAATCTATTGGGCATTGTGCTCCGTTCTTTATATACGTCCCTTCTCTAAATCTTCCCAGCGGCATTTTATAGACGGGAAAACTGAGGGCCTTCTAGAGTGACTAAAAGAAACCTGCCAAGTCTCACTGCCAGTAAAAGGGACAGTGGGGTTTAACAGCCTCACCTGGCTGAATCGTCTTTTCTGTTGTCAGTCTATCCAAGCAGTTACGTGAAGTTCTGACTTCTCACAGGAGCATCAAGGTTTTGCTGTGGGCAAGGACTGGTAAGTGGGTTTAAATGTTGTAGTGGAAAGAACCGTAGGCCTTCAGTCAAGACAGAATTTAACGAACATCACAAAATATATCAGTGTGTATCTCTCCAACTTGATCTCTTCAGAAACAAAGTTTGCACAAAGTGTAATGAAATAGGGAATGAGAGAGACTTCATGTTGTGGACTGGTTGTCATAATGTCTCCCAAAGACATTAATTGTTTCCTTATTTTCTATCTGAATGATTTAGTAACTTGGGATGAACAGATTTCGTCTTGGAATATAAAATCAGACAAAATATACTTTAATTCCCTCTGTCATCTCCAAGTTGTGTCATTTTTATATGTACAGGGCAAGCTGCACAGGACTCCTCAGTGCCTGAAGTGTTCTTGTTCAAGGTATTTAACTTCTTTCTACCCCAGTTTCTTCAACTATAAAAGAAAACCAGATGAGATACTCCCCAGATGTCCTAGCCACAGGATTACAGAGTGGTAAAGATCTGTGAGAGTCACTTGGTCAGGGGAAGCTCTATCGTACCATTCTGGGAAGAATCCCAAGCAACCACATCTCCCTTAAGATGAACACAAAGTACACTGGGGAAGGAGAATGAAGACTCGAAGGGAAGGGGAGTTGGATGGCCCATGAAAGTGACTAAAGGGGAAATGTCATGAGTTAGCGTAACTTCGCACATATTTTAGGGTGTGTACAGCTCCTTACTCTAGATGTTCCCTTCCAAGTTGTACTTATTGCACCTTAAATAATACTGACATTGTACTCCGCAAAAGTAGAGCATGCGGAACTCTTGCCTTTTTCTTCTGGATTTTAAGGGAAGCACATTCAACAGCTCTTACACTGATGGCCAGTGTATGTGTCTCTCTCTTGGAAAACAATCGCAGTCCTGGCCCTTCAAACTCTGACACTTACAGAAGCTAAACACTAGTGTAAGAGTCTACTTGACAATAAAGGTGGCTCTGTCTCCTAATTATTTGGTTGTTGCTGTTTGTTTTTTCTTTTGAGACAGGGTTTGACTATGTAGCCTAAGCTAGCCTGAAAACTATAGCAAATTTCCAAGTGCTAGATTACAGGAGTAAGCCACCACATCCAGCTCCCTAATCGTGCATAGTTAAATGTGTGGTTTCTTCCTGGACTAGTACAGGAAACTTTTTGATTAGACCAAAGATAATCAGAAAGCATGTGACTATTGTCTCGAAAGAATGTAGCAATGCATTCCGAAGATGCCTTTCCGATTGTGACCTCTGCACTGCAATATTTAACGTATTTCTCACTTGCTCTGAAACATCTTCCTTCTCTGGTTTCTATGACACCATGCTGTCTTATTTTTCTCCTTTGTCCTCTATTCCTCGGCCATCTTCCAAAGCCATCTTCTTTTCACAGATTCCCTACTCTCTGGGAACAGTCATTTACCTCACACTCAAGAGTTGATCACCAGCTCTACCTACCCTGTGGTAAAAGGTATCTGTATCTCTAGCCCAGACTATCCAACCGCCTACTCAACATCTATACCTGGACACTCCACAGGGCTCTCCAACTTAAGATGTCCAAAGCCTCCTTTCATCACCTTCCTCTAACCCCCAGTTTCTTCCTCCCATGAGTAAACTCCACTACAGTCTTGCCTGCCAGAGAGCTGAATCATATTCTTGGCCCTCTCTCTTCCATACCAATGGCCAGCTCTTCAGTCATCAACTGAATCCAACGCTACATTGTCACTGGGATTTTCCCACATCCCTCCATATACAAGTCTACTCCCTTAGTCCAGGGGACCCCTGTCTCTCTCTTGGAAAACTCCAGAAGTCTCTGCTTGGGCCTCTGCTCCTACATTCTACTCTTTCTGCTATAGCTGGAGTGGGTGTTTCCAAACAGAAATGTGGGCATCTTTTCCTGCTTCTTCCTATGACCCTTAAGATTAAAAAAAAATCCAGACTTTGAGCTCATCCGGCTGCAATGCATAACTCCAAACCTACAGTTGCACAGATGGCCATGGTTAACGTAAGAGAGATGGTGGGTCGGGTGGAGGTGGATAAAGGCGGTAGGGAGGCAGGAGGTAAGAGTGATCAGTATGGAAGGCATATATATGTAATACTGAGAATAATAACTTTTAAAATAAAAAAATGTAAAGCAAGTGTAGCTTAGTTGTGTTTAGATACTTTTAATATCACAAACTTGTATTTACAAAAATAGAATCATAGGATATATGATATTTTTACTTTGCCTATTACAAATTATATGTCATGGGTATATTTGTATTAAAATATGAATTGATACCAGGTGTGGTGGCCCACACCTTTAATCCCACCACTGGGGAGGTAAAGGCAGGCAGATCTCTCTGTAAGATTGAGGCCAATCTAGTCTATATAGTGAGTTCCAGGCCTGCTGGGGCTACAGGAAGAGCCTGTCTCAAAAATACAAAGCAAAGCAAAATAACAACAAAAATCCAGACTCATTGAGGCTGCTTTCAAAACCTCTAACTTGTATTTGACAGCCCAGACTTAACATGCTTTTCTCCAGTTCTTCAAGGAAGCCATAGTCTTCCTCACTCACAGGCTGCTTTTCCATAAACTGTTCCTTTTGCTGAGTGTCCCTCCTTCCCTGACACTCAAACACTTCTTAACGCCTTTCCCCAACACACACACCAGGACTAGCACCTGACCAACACCGTGTGTAGTAATTTTATTTGCTTAGCTGCCTGTCTTTCTACTAACCTGCACAGTCCTTGAGAACAAGTACCATTGCCATTTTACAGCACCTAGCACAGTGCTTAGCAAATAGAAGTCCAATAGATATTTGAGAAATACACGAATTTTTTTAATGTATCACTGCTTTGAACAACAATATAGGTATCCTAATCCTGCCTTTTGGTATGCAATATAAGCTAACTGCTGAAGAAAAAAAGTGTTCAGTTCATTTTTGGCTAGACAAGCACTCTGCCGAGTTACATCCCCAGCCATCTTTTTCTTTTTAAAAACTTATCTTTAAACAATAGAACCCTTTTTTTCCAAATGAAATATGTGTTAGAGAACAATTTATATAAAGTGGCAAAGCTTAGAGTTGCTCATATAGAAACGGGATCTTAGGGTCCCTCTCAATCCCCAGAGGTTACCAAGGAATGGCAGAACACTTAGAACTTCGTTTGCAAACCACCAACCAGCCAGTCCAGCTCCAACACACAGTAACATTCACACCACCTGTGACTAGTTTTTGAAATATTCTGAGGAGAGTTCGCTAATAGAAGGATTTGCCTAGGTTAATAAGCCTAAATGAGACCATCGAGGAACTCTATTTTGGTTTTCCTGGTGATGTTCTTCTAACTTGGCATGAAGGAAGAAAAAAAAAAAAAAAAACCTTCTCTAAGAGTTAAAGATTCCAAGTCTGTCAGGGCACAGCCTGACCACATTTTTCCATTGAACCTTGATTTCCAAGGGTGATTCTGAGTTACCCTGGTGCCTCCTCTGCTTTGGTTGAAGCCCAAAGTCATCGCATATGAAATTTTTTTTTTTTTTTGGTGGTGGTGATGGAGGATTGACCCAGAGCCTTGGAGCATGCAGCACATACAGTGTTCTAAGTCCTGTGTAGCTGTGCTTTCCCCTGTGTGTTCAGCACTGAAGTCTAGGATTCTTTTCCATAGGAAAGTTCCTCTAATGAATAGTATTTCCTGGCAAAGGGGAACCAAGTTGCACCAGACAGAACAGCATATAGAAAAAAGAAGATACTTGTCAATAGAAAATCATACAATGCAATGTCTAAACTTGGGAGTGGCTGGGAATGGAGGGCCTTGGTGAAGTCACACCATGCACTGCTACAGGGCCCCAAACACCTAATGTATAGTGGTAGCCTCGGCCTGAAATCCACCAAGTGACTGTTTCCTCCAGATTTCCTGGGGAAAATGGGAATGCTTTCCATGGTCACAAACACTTTATTTTGCCTGTGAGCAAAGCTTGAAGTATGAATAAAATGCTTAGCATGTTAATGATCATCTGATGGGGAGCGTGGAATAACAGTATGATTAAAAAGTCATTTCCTTTCATTGACTATAACATGGACCAAGAAAAAGAACTTACATTAATAATGGTTAAATTGGAGCTACGGCCTTTGAGAAGAAGCTGCATCTCACTTAGCTTATACTTAGTCCAACAAACTCGTCCAATAAACTCAACATAATTTTACTAAAAAAACGATTCTTACAGAGAGAGGAGGCAATTATCTGCCTGTTTTCTTAGCAGTCAGAATGTAAGGATTTAAAAGGCACTCAATTTAGTTCTTAGCTCAAAAGCTTACGGGGCTGGAGAGATGGCTCATGGGTTAAGAGCACTGGCTGTTCTTGTACAACTGTCCATAACTCCAGTTCCAGGGGATCCGACAACCTCCACGGGCATTGCATGACACAGGTGTACCTACCTACATGCTGGCAATACACGCATATACATAAATAAATAAAATTAGGAAAATCAAAGCAAAATAAAACATAAAGCTTACAACCTAGTTTTTAGTCTCAGAAGTTGGTCAGAAAATAGGGACTGGTGAGTTGCTCTAGCAGTAAGCACAGGAGAGGGGTGCCTTAAGCCTTTCAGGGCACAGGAGAGATGCCTAAAGCCACCCAGGGCTCCTTCAGGACCCTTGGGAAACTTCTGGGTAGGTCACATGGACTCTGGGTGGAGATATTAGCAGGCTCAAAAAGAACAATGTATTATTTACTGTTCCAGATGGTTGGAATATGAGGTTTTTGTGAGGCAGTCCCAGATTTGTCTGGAACAGGAAGCAAGACCACAAACACGAAGGGCATGAGTGTCAGGTGGCATGTAAATAATATTCTGTAATATTACACAGAGCCTCAAGAGAGCTGAGTAGAGAAAGGGCATCAGACAAGCAAGTTAGAGATAATATATTAGTAGCGTGTTGTCAAAAAACAATTTTCAAAGTTAAAAATATGCTCTGCACTTTGGCCAGTTTCTGGTTATTCACCATCTGTATAACTGGTCAAAGAGCAGAGAATAAGAGACTGCAGAGTGCTTCGACCTGAATTATATACCTATATCAAAACTCTGCCACCCAAGGCTCAGGGACCATTGCAGAAGAGGGGGCAGAAAGAGTGTAAGAGCCAGAAGGGGTTGATGACCACAAGGAAACAGTTTTCTAGACAACTGGAAAGTTACTCAATTGAACTTGCAGCAATGGTAACAGAATGCATAAGACCCATGAAAACTCAAGCCAGACAAATTTCAACACAGGAGTGGGACAGAAGGCCCAGCCTTAGCTGAGGAACTATTGGCTGCTGGTAACAACTAGAAGAGGGAGAGTTTGTTTTCTTATGTGTGTAGTGTTAGATAGGCTAAGCAAGCTCCAGTGGATGGACACACATTGCAGGAGATTTGGGGACACAAACTTTACTCAATAGACTTTAATCTATATGACAGAGTATATGAAATCTGATAGGGAAGTTATAAGAGGGGTGCAGATAGGGGAGGGGCCTAATTATGATCAAAATGTATAAAATTCACAAAAATTTAATAAAAATATTTGTTTAAAAAGGTTAAAATTATAACACTTATGTATGAAGATGCCATAATAAAACCCATTACTTTATATGCTCGCCTATAAAATTAGAAAAGATAAAAGAAAATTGATAGTAAACAGGAAATGTACTGTTATATATGTGTGCTTGAAGAAGCACTAGCAGGGGTAGCAAGATGACTCTGTGGTCTGAGTTTGATTCTGGGAAACCTATATAGTGGAAGGAGATAAACAACTCCCTCAAGTTGTCCTCTGACCTGCATATGTGTGCTGTGGAACAGACGCAGGTGCGCACATACACACAACACACACACACACACACACACACACACACGCACACACACACACTCAAGTGATTTAATTTTAACAATTAAAAAAAAAGAAGTACTAGCAAAAAAAAAAAAAAAAAAAACCAAACCACCATGCATCTCATATTAATATAGAATGGACTCAGGTTGGCAGAATTGCCTGGCTGTGACTGGAAGACATGCCCTGCCCATGAGCAGGCCTCTCTAGTTGCCTTGCCAACCTTCACTGCTCAGTGGACTCCATGGAGGTGGTGAACTTCAAACCCGGGCCCACCAGGCTGCCATGCTCTGTGTTTGATAGAGATATGAAAAGAGTTATGACCACAAAGGAGGAGTTGGCATTCGTATCCCTAAAATGGACCACAAGTTATCTAATCTCACAAAGACTATGAACAACGCAGAGTGTCTTGCATAGGACTTGTTTGCCATTTCAGATAGCCACAGGTGATTTTTATGAAAGGAGGAAGGTTCAACCTGTTCAGGGCTGTCCCCTGAAGTCTGCATCCAAAGCTACAAGTGGTGTCAACTACATCATGAGAGAAGCTTGGTCAAATAAAGCTGCAGAAAAAGCTTCCCAGGGAGTTTGGGACTGTGACTATTATGTAATACAAAATTGGGAGGAATATGAAAATTCCAGATCTGAGGCCCTGGAAGCTCAGTCCAAAGCTTCCTCTTTGTAAGGAAGCAGTGCAGAGTGAAATTTGTACAGTGGCTCTTACGGCGGCAGCACTGGTTTGCCCCAGGTCCTCAACCCTCTTCTTCAAGCCAGTGGATGTTCCCAAGTTTTGTGTGATTTTTGCTGGCGCTCAGGACACTGGTCTGCCAGAGCCACAGGGCTGATCAGCACCTTAGTCACCCTGAGTGACCCTCAGTCCTGTAATACAAAGTGCAAGCTGGAGACAACTGTTGGTGCCACATAACCTGTGTTCCGGCATCTGTGTCATGGGCTTGACCTGGAGTAGAGAAAGAATCCTGGCAGCAGTGGTGGAGAAACCTAGCTTCTTTGATGTGAAGAAACAATTTAGGATATTATTGATCACTCTCAAGGATTGTCTATGTGTCTAGTGGAACCTCCAAACAGAAGCAAGATTAATATTCCCTTCTGCATTGGTGATACCAAAGGAACTAATATCTTGGGGTGAAAAAGATTTCTTAATACAGCTCTTGAACTCAGTATGACCCCCTGGAAGGGTACAAGACTTCAGGAAACATCAGGGCCTCCATACATAATGCTACTACAAGGGAAACTGTTCAGGAGCCAGCAGCCCCCAAGCAAACCTTTTTGGAGATGTATCAGCTGTGAACACATCCTAAACAATGCCCTTGGTAGAAAGAACAAAATTGAAAGTAATTTGGGAATGGTTACAAAAACTTAATGGAGTATTTACTCTCAAAGAAATGAGGTTGTGATAGATCCTTCTTTTTCCAAAGGAAGCAGCAACTGCTCTGCAAAGCTGTTGGACTTAGCGTCCATCGTGAGTCTAATTTGACCTGGAAGCCTTTTCAGAGTTTCTCTGCGGCTTTTCTAATACACCCCAGCGTATTTTGTCTTTGCTGCTACTTTTTCTAACTAGAAAATACCGCACTCAATCTTGCCTGCCAATTTCATTTTGCAAGTTGAAATTAATTATTCTTGGAGGAAATACAGCCTAGTGGGTGAGTGAGGCCCTCTTAAGTGCTGAATCTAGATCCTAGATCTAGACAGCAGTACAGTCTGAGCAGCTGCTGATTATGTCAATATTGACTATTTAGGAGTTCCAGGGGAAAAGAAGGAAACTGTATAATGGTTATTCTCAAAAACAAATCCAAGTGACAAGCTGAGTGCCTACAAATAGCCAGGTCTGCCTTTATTATCATACAGTATGTATCTTAATGCATTTGTTTCTGATTATACCATTCTCAGTGATACATGTAGTGTGCTGGATAGCTTTAGTGTCAACTTGACACACCTGGGTTGAAAGAGCCTCAATTGGGGGATTGCTTCTATTGGACTGGCCTGTGGCCATGTCTGAGGGGCATTTTCTTGATGAGTGATGTGGGACGGCCCAGCCCACTGTGGGTGGTGCCACCCCTGGGCAGGTGGGCCTGTGTTGCATAAGAAAGCAGGCTGAGCAGGAGTGAGGGGAGCAAGCCAGTAAGCAGCATTCCTCCATGGCCTGTGCCCCAGTTCCTGCCCTGACTTCCTACCTTGGACTCCTGGATGAACTGTGACCCGGGATATATAAGCTAAATAAACCCTTTCCTCCCCAAGTTGGTAGTGGTCAGAGTGTTTTGTCACAGTGAAGAACAAACGAGGACATGGAGAGACTTTCAGAATTTGCTAGACTCCTTGGTCTTGTGCATTACAGAGATGTGACATTACACCATTAGCAGTTGTGTCTGTCGTCCGTTTCTTTAGCTGCTTCATAAAAGCGACCTTAAAGTCCATCACTCATTTCATTCTCCTTTCAATAGGTACTACAGAAGTGGATGGGTTGTTCTTTGTTTCTAATTGCGTTGTTAAGTTAAAAATTGCTCCTTCATCTTTTGTTTACTTTATGGTGTTTGATGAGAGCTACTACGAGTTCTGAAAGATCTTTGCTGAAAGCTTTCTCCTATTTGTTTATCTAGTGTCAGTATTTTATATTGAATATGTAAAGAACATTGATGTTCTAAAAATCTTTTAGAAGTGGACATTGGTCAAGGACTTTATTTAACTAACTAAATAATGGAACAATAAAGAACTTGGATAAGCTGGTTCCCAGAGAGTTAAGAAATTAGGTTTAAGGAGGCCATTAGGAGATGAATTAAAATTATCTTTTTAATTTTTTTAGATTACTGACAGATCTGGTTGGTGTTAGAGCAAAAAAGCATTAAGATTACCAGACGAAACTGTATCTCTACCCAATAAAAAAATCTACAGGTGCCCAACATGGTGGCATTTACCTTTAATCCCCAACTCTCAGGAGTCAGAAGCAGGTTGATCTCTGTGAGATCAAGTCCAGAGTGGTCAATATAGTGAGTTTCAGGCCAGCTGGGACTGTAGAGAGACCCTGTCTCAAAAAAAAACAAATAAGCAAACAAACAAACAAAATCTGAATTTGGGAATTAAAAAAAATTTTATTTTTTATTTTATTTTATGTGTATTCATGTATTGCCTACATGTAGGTAAGTGCAACCGTGTCGTGCAACACCCACGGAGGACAAAAGAGGCTGTCAGATCCCCTGGAACTGGAGTTACGGACAGTTGTTAGCTGCCATGTGGGTGCTGGGATTCAAACCTGGGTCTTCTGCAAGAACAGCCAGTGTTCTTAACCACTGAGCCATCTCTCCAGCCCCCAATTTGGGAATTTTTATTTTAAAAATTAATACAGTTAGCCAGGTGTGGTGGTGCACACCTTTAATCCCAGCACTTGGGAGTCAGAGGCAGGCGGATCTCTGTGAGTTCAAGGCCAGCCTGGTCTACAAAGCAAGTTCCATGCTAGCTGGGGCTACAGGGAGACCCTGCCTCAAAAATAATAGTAATACAGTTAATGCTTAAACATGCCTGTTATATAGATTCTTCCTGAAACCTTACTGTAGAAATTCTAATAATGATGAAGCCCAGCAGTGGTTTGTTCCCAATTAAATAAGAACTGTGAGGCCTGTTAAACAGTGCTTTACCATCACAGTAGAAGAATCTACCACACTGTCTTGACCTTATTCCCAAACACTTAAAAAATTGAAATAAAGTAAGGGTAAGACTGAGCATGAAGACTGGTTTAAAACCATAGAATAATTACAGGGAAAGATGGTGGGGGTAGAGGGAAGAATGAAGTAAGCCAATAACAGAGGGACAGAGACTCATGTTTAAAGACACTATTGAGTTTTTAAGTTTCATACCCAAATCAGATACATATAACCTGGTATTTCTCTTTTAACAGTAGAGGAAAAACTAACTAGGTAGATTGTGGGAGACAGGCTTGAGCCTAGGGTGAAAGTCTTATTGACAGCCATACAGCAGGCCCGAAGCAATGGCCCAACTGCTGGAGCCACAAGAAACACCTTGTGACATTTGCTGCCATTGGCAGATCATGAGACTGATGCCTAGAGCTCACCACTCCCTAATCACCACCCTTGGAATTCAAAATTGCAACACTTAGATATTGCAACAGTCAGAGTCATGTGGTTTCCAGGAATCCAGGCTCTGTAATCTGAAACCCATTATGCTAATGAGGCATCTTACCCGCTATTCTGTGATAGAAAGTTAAGTCTGTTATGCTAATAGGATGCTAAGTCTGTTATGCTGATAAGGTATCCTACTTGCTGTACTGTGATAGGATGCTAAACCTCTTATGCTAATAAGGTATCTTACTTGCTGTGCTGTGATTGGACCACTACCCCTATATAAGCTTATGCCTTCCTGCAATAAACCAGACCTGTGTCACTGAACCTGGTCTCCTGTGTCTAAATGCAGCTCCACTGACACAGTCTCTTCACCAGCCCTGGGGTCCGGGACCAGTCAGAGCAGCAATGACAGGAGGCAGCACAGGGCAAGGAAAAGAGCTGCCTCAGCACCGATGATCAGAGGCAGCACCAGCTGAGCAGAAGAACTGCCTCAGCACTGGGCGAGCAGAAGAACGGCCTCAGCACTGGGCAAGCAGAAGAACGGCCTCAGCCCTGGGCGAGTGGAGGAGCAGCCTTGATGCCCATGAGAACGAAGGAGCGGCACCCACGAGAACAGACACTCCTCCGCTGGCAGTGACCGCAGAGATGTGCTAGGAAATTGGACTGTATTGTTTATGGGCTAAAGGATTTCTAACATTCAATTATATTATACTCTATACCTGACTTTGCAACTCTTCTCTCTACCTCTTCCCTCACAACTCCCTCATCTCAAAATGGAACTCACTAAAGGTTGTGTCAAATAT
>NW_008340163.1:175969-179444 GCF_000622305.1 Nannospalax galili
AGAGAATGATGGAGAGTATGAAGTTTCTGAGTAGGCTAGATCAGAACATACTATTTAATCATGGATAGAATGAAAATTTCTATAGTACATGAATTTTCCCCTTTCAGCTCCTCACATCCCAACATGCATGCCCATATTAACTTCCAAAACTTCCTGAACCTTTACCATTGTCAAATTTACCTTCTTCTTTTCCTCCCATTTTACTAAAGAGAGGAGAACAGTTAAAAACTGAGCAAGAAAATGTGCAGTCTGGAATCACAACTAGAAGACTCTGGGGAGAGAGGGAGTATATTGAGCACCCTAAAAGACTATAGTTGAGGGCTGGAGGGATAGTTAAAGGCTAAAGCTAACAACCAAAAGGTTAAAAGACTATAGTTGTAATCGTTAGTTTTCTTGTTGCTGTGATAAAATATACTGACAAGACCAACTTAAGGAAGGTTTGTTTTGGCTTACAGTTTAAGGGGATACAGTTCTTCATGGCAGGAAGGCAGCAGGAGCTGGAGGCAGCTGGTCACATTGCATCCATAGTCAGGAAGCAGAGTTAAGTAGGAAATGGGGTCAGCTATAAATTCAAGGCCTGCACCTAATGACTCACTTTCTGCAGCAAGGCTCAGCCTCCTAAAAAATTCACAACCTTTCCAAACAGCATCACCATTTTGAAACCAGGTGTTCAAATACATGAGTCTATGGGGACATTTTACATTAATCCACAACAGTAATATTGAAATTCCTGATATTGGCGGGACCATGACTTTGCAGTGAACAACACTTGGCAATGCTTAAGACTATGTCTTAACTAGTAATAAGGAGTAAGTGGTGGAAAGAGTCCATTTAAACCCTATTACTTCATAATAAAAAATAGAGTTCGTAATCTATTGAAGAGACAAGGTCATACAGAAAACAGTTACAACCATCCACTGAATGTATTTATAGTAGACTATCAGTGAACCATAAAAGTAAAATAACCTAGTGAAGGAGACAATATTATTTTTATTTTATGTATATGAGTGTATTGCCTGCATGTATGCAAGTGCACCTGTGTGATGCAATGCCCATGGAGGGCAGGAGAGGGCATCAGATCCCCTGGAACTGGAGTTGCAGACAGTAGTTAGCCACCATGAAGGTGCTGGGAACCAAACCTGGGTCCTCTGAAAGAGCAGCCTGCGCTCTTAATCACTGAGCCATAACTCCAGCCCCAAGACAATATTATTTAGGCATCAATTTTTACTTGTCTTTATGATCCCATTTTAAATTGGGATAATTTTTAAAGGAAAACCACTAAAGCACATAAAATATATATAGTTCCTAAGTAACAGAGATTTTATAGAACAAAGTACCCACAGACTTTATGACCCTGTTTAAGTAGCTATTTTTAGAGAAACTTTATATTTAAGTGGATTATGAGATTATTATAGTTTGGAATATGATATTTTAGATGGTGTTAAATGTTTTGGGCATAAGATTTTCTAAATTAGCTCAGATTTCATATTGTAAATAATCAGCATGATACAACTTGACAAACCGAGTCACAAATACAGTCATTCATCCATTAACTTAGGAAACTTTGCTGTATACATTATGGGTCAGGGTTTCTGCTCACTGGCACCTTCTTCACTAGTTCTTCTTCCTCTACACGTGTATTTGTTATTTTTAAAAATAGGTTTTATCAAATATTGAGTATGTGTCAAATAATATTTTTTAAATTTAGGTCACAACTGAAGAGTGATACAAAAGCGTGCATGAATCCAGTGCTTCCCTTAAGAGAGATGAAACTGTAAGCAAATACTTTTGTGAAGTCTCTGTCCATGTGAGTAATTTCATTAAAACACTAAAATACAGTTGTTTTTAATTGAATTTTTACAAATTTCATGCACTATAGTTTTTATGGGCTAATGTGAGGAACTGATTTATCAATAAAAAACTTAAAAATAAGTGATAGAAAAACATAAAGTTGTCCCTTGTTATCTGTAGGGGATTGGTTCCAAGACCCCCTCAGATACCAAAGTCTTCAAGTCCTCAAGTACCTTTTATGAAATGTGGTAATACTTGCATATAACTTAGTTATGGTCTCTTAAGATGACTTCTAATACATAGCAATTATAAATACTCTGTAAATAGTGATTATCACTGGATTCTTTAGGGAAGAATGACAAGGGAAAAACCCACATCCAGTTAAGACAACTTTAACCAAAACCAACTTTTCTGTCCATGACTGGTTGAATCTGCATGCAATGATTTAGTTATGAAGTGTTCCCTGTGCAGCAGTGCTCAAGGAGATGCCTTTAGAGGTGATTGGGTCTTGAGGCTTCGTACCTCATGAACAGATTGATCTACTGAATAATTCATAGCTTAATGGGCTACCAGAAAGTGGTAGAAACTTTAGGAGGTAAAATTTAGGGGTTAAGTGTCTCTCTCTCTCTCTCTCTCTCTCTCTCTCTCTCTCTCTCTCTATGTGTGTGGGTGAGCTAGGTCTATGAAGGAACAGCAGTCAAGCAGTCAAGTTATCATGGCTGAAACCATGAGTCAAAATAATCTTTCCTGCTTTAAATTCATTTTCTCTGGGATTTTGTTTAAGTAACAGAAGACTGAGCAATGCACCATTGATGCACAGCCTCCAGATTCAAACCCCATGGATAGGAAGGTCATTGTATTTCCGTTTTGTTTGTCTATGTGCTTAATTTTTGTAGTGCTGGAGTTTTAACCTGAGCCTGGTATTTGGTAGGCAGGTACTCTACCACTGAGCTACATCAGCAGCCCTATGGTTCAGTTTTAGAGTTTGAGATGCCTGGGAGAATCTCAACTTTACCCTAGTGGAACTGACTTCAGACTCTCACCCTTCAGAACTACAGAAATAAATGCATATTGTTTTAAATGAGTACATTTGTGGTAAAGTTGTTTCAGCTATCATAAAGAACTAATATGGAGGTGTAGCTCCAGGGAATCTGATGCTCTCTTCTGGCCTCTGTGGGCACCTGCACTCATGTAAACACATACACATAATTTTTAAAAATAAATACTAAAATTTTCTTGGTTTTGTATTAATTATATATGTTCAACATACAATATATACTTGCATGGGAACTTTAAAAATTAAAAACAAAACTTTTAAGTTTACTATTTACAATTTATTTAAAATGTTGATAATAAAAATGTATTTTACACACTTAACCTGGCAGGGGAGATACCATGATCAGAAGGTGGTTTTCCCAGGGTGATTTCCAATTGCACTCCGGATGTGCTGACCCCTGCAATTTTCCCAAATGTGGGAAACTCTACTGCATAATTTGTGGTGGGGGGACTATGTTCTCACTCTCCCCTGTTTAAAAAAATATGAAGTTGGGTGCACCAGAGTTTGGTGAATATATGTTCATGATTGTAATATCTTCTTGATTCATTGTTCCTTTGATCAAAATGAAGTGGATTGCTACACCTGCTCTTTTCTTAGTACCATTGCTTGGTATATGGTTTTCCATCC
>NW_008340163.1:180565-181113 GCF_000622305.1 Nannospalax galili
TAGATTAAGTGAGGGGAGAGGGAAGGGTATATGAGGAACCTAGGGGATAAGGAGAAAGAAGCAGCTCAACAGAGGTATGATCATAGGAGCAAGGGTATTAGTAAGGAAGAAAGAGGGGGAAATGGGGGCACCTTAAGTGGGAAAACCATGATAGAGGGTTGAGACGATGTGAGAGATAAACAATGCCCAACTAGTTTTGAAAACCAGAGGGAACCATGTTATTCCTACAACCTACTGATAAATTATACATAGCAGATCAAGAAATATATGTCTAGGTAAGGTTTATCTGAGAACAACTGGTCTTTGCCCAAGATTTATCTACATGACACACAGTAAGTAAAAATACCATACTGGTGGAACTAAACTTCTTGGATGTTTAACAGACATACTTTGAGGCCTATAATAATTTGGTCAGAGGGACATAAAGGAAAGTTTTTGCTCCTTGCCCTCCTAGGTCAACTACTTCCAGGGGGCTATGAGCATCTCTCAGAATGTCCTGTAATTGTGGTGGGTCACCTGTCCTCTTGATCAAGGAGGCCTAGGAGACC
>NW_008340163.1:181461-188564 GCF_000622305.1 Nannospalax galili
CACAGGCGATACCTTCTTTTGAGTTGTTGGCCAGGGTGGCCAAAGGGACTCCCAAATAGTAACCCAGCATAGAACTGGGAAAATGAACAGCAGACCCCAATCTTATCTAAAGGAATATAGACAACTGATTACCGCTAGTTGAGGAACAGCTGACCCTCCTAAAATAAAGACCTCTAGATAGGCTGACTAGATTCACCAGAAGGGCAAGTAGTGGGGAATGGCTGGGGGTGCCGACAACACAGCAGACAGTAGCAGGGATATAAGAGTATAAGGGCTCTAGTTGGGGGAGGGAGGCTATGGGAGGGTGCTACCTGGGAAGTGGGTGTAAAAAAAAAGAAGTCAGAAGAAAAAAAAAAACCCTAAAAATAAAAAGCACTTTGTTGGAGGATACTTTGTTGACCATTTGTAGTTGTTTTTCAGCAAGGGGTCATTCTGAATATCTACCTTGTGTATTCTAAATGGAAATTACTGTACCTCTCAGGCAAATGACCTGAAGGGTCATCGTGTCCTGCCTGTCCCCCCGCAACCTTGTTCGGTTTGAAATATCTCCTGAGATAATTTTAGTCATCTTTTTTTTTTTTGAGCCACCCCATGTGGGTGTGGGGAACCAAACTCAGGTCCCCTGCTGAGCCACCTCTCCAGCCCCTGGAACTAAGAAAAAATTACTTATGTAAAATGTTAACAATAAATAATAATGTGAAAGGTCTATAAGAATTCTTTGGTATTTCTGGAACTTTTCTATGAGTCCAAAATTATTTCAAAGTAGAAAAGCTTTTTTTTTTTTCTTTTTAAAGTTAAAAGAGAGCCAGGCACCACAGCACATGCCTTTAATCCCAGCACTCTGGAGGGAGAGGCAGGCAGATCTCTGTGAGCTCGAGGCTACCCTGGTATACATAGTAAGTTCCAAGACAGCCAAGGCTACATAGTGAGACCCTATCTCAAAAAAAAAAAAAAATGTTGAAGTTTGAAGGGAAAGGAAGGGCAAATGCTGAGGGTCTTTGTCTTTGGAGCTGAGTACTGGTAGATACACAGGACTTCCTTTTACATCCAGAGTTTTCTCTCCTTTCTGTGTGAGTGTACATTGCTGCAATAAAAAATTTTAAATGGAAAACACAAACAAAAAGCTATCTGGTTTGGGTATTTACTTTGTGGGACAATTTTAAACTGACTCATGTAAACTATTATGTTTTGGACTATGTGTTTCTAATTCCTCTTGAGAAAATCTTGATATTATTTTTTTCCAGGAATGTATTTGTTTTTCTAAATTATTCATAGTCCTTCTTATTAACCATTTATGGATACATTGTGGTAGTTATGGCCTCTTTTTTGTTCTAATTCTTATAAATAAAGGGATTTTTCAAAGAAATCAATATGCCTGGCAATCCCTTCTTTTGTGTTTTCATTTTCCTTTGCATGGCTTTGTAACTGTACTGCTTTTATGGTTATTTATTTCTATTCTGTTATTGTTCTAACTTCTTAGCTCATCAATTGCTAGCCTTCCATTTTTCTATTAAAACCATTTGAAGCTGTAGTTTCTCAATAAATCCTACTTTCTCTGCATTGAATACACTTTTATTTATGGCATTTTTGTCATTAGAGATTTTAAGTGTTTTCTAATTTATGTCTTGGATTTTTCTTTGACTCACAGGTTACTTGTGAGTCAGGGGATGCTGCTTCTCCTCACATGAGAGTCGCTGTTCTTTCATAAGATTTCTAACTTGATCTGTTCTTGTGATCAGAAACTCTGGTCTATGTGATTTTACTCTACATAAAACTGCTGAAATTTGCTTTACAATCCTTCAACATGTGGACAATTTTTTTAAATACTCCATTTCAGTTGAAAAGAATATAGACTTTATTCAGTTACAGCCAGCATGTTAATTTCTTCTAATCTTCCATCTCTGTACAGACTCAGTCAACTTGATCTAGGTGCTTGCAAATTTAGAGCATTCTCCCCTCTTCCAGACAAACAGAACCTTTTATCCTTATGGAAGATTCTATTATCTCTGTACAGTTTTTGCCTTAAACACTGTTTTGACTGATACTAATAAGAGCACCAACTCTTTCCAGACTGTCTGCAAAGTACAGGATTTCTCTATGTTCTTGTTTCCAATTTTTTTTCTGAATTCCTTTCATTTTAAATGCAACTTAAGTCAAGAGAACAGGCTCAGATTCTTTAAAACAGATACACCACTTACAAATCTTTATCTTCTAAGTTGGACATTTAGTCTATTTCTGCTTACTGTGATTCCTAATATGTTTAACATTATTTCTTCCACCTTATCCTGTGCTTTTTATGTGCTTTGAGCCTTCATTGTTTTATTTTGCTCCATTCTCATCTGCTTTATTTACTTTTATGTGTATGCATGTATTGCCTGCATGTGTGTAAGTGCACCCATGTCATGTAGTGCCTGAGGAGGACAGGTCTTCAGATCTCCTAGATCTGAAGTTACAGATGGTTGTTAGCCACCATGTGGGTGCTAGGATTCAAATCCAGGTCTTCTGCAAGAACAGTCAGCACTCTTAACCACTGAGCTATCTCTCCAGCACATCATCTACTTTAATAATTATTATTTTCTACTTTTTCACACAATCCTTTTTCAGTTAAGAAGTTATTTTGATGGCTATGCTAGAAATTTTTACTCGCATATTTAGCATCTCTATCATCATTACAAGGAACACTTTAACTCTGAAGGTCCCAACTTATATGCTATTGATAGTTGGGGTTTTTTTTTTGTTTGTTTTTTGTCTTTTTGAGACAGGGTCTCCCTGTAGCATCAGCTGGCCTGGAACTCGCTATGCAGGCCAGGCTGGCCTCAAGCTCACAAAGATCCACCTGCCTCTGCCTCCCAAGTGCTGGGATTAAAGCCATGCACTACTATGCCCAGCTTGATTTCTATGTTGTTGGTTTTTAAACAAATTTTTATTGATTTATTTCTGTTTTATATGTATGAGTGTTTTGCCTGCATGTAAATACACCTGTATCATGCGATGCCCTTGAGGGCCATAAGAGGGCATCAGATCCCCTGGAACTGGAGTTACAGATGGTTGTTACCCCCCATGTGGGTTTGGGAAACTGAATCTGGGTCCTCTGCAAAAGCAAACAGTGCTCTTAACCACTGAACTCTCTCCATCCAGATATACTCATTTTAAAAGCAAATTTAAAATAAATTTTGAGATTATAACGTCTATACTTATGGCAAAAGTATTTTGAGACATGGCATATTTCAAATCTATGTGGGATATTTACCAGTAATTTCTCCTTGATTCCCTTGGTTCTACAACATAAATTTTAAAAGTAAGTCCTGCAGTATTTGCTTGTATAGTACCTTTCAAAGACATCTTTTCTGTCTAGCTTTAACTGTCAACATGACAGCCTAGACTCATCTGAGATGAGAGCCTCAGTTGAGGAACTGACCAATTGTCTGTGGGGGAGTGTCTTGATTGTTAATTGATGTAGGAAAACCAGCCATTATAGGAGGTACCATCCCTAGGCAGATGGTCCCAGACTGTGTAAGAAAGATAGCTGAGTATAAGCCAGGCTGCTAGCTGCTAACTAGCACCATCCCCCATGGTTCCTGTATTTACCACTGTTCTTGCCCTTCATTTACTCATTCATCTTTTACCTTCACTGTTCCCTATCTTTGTGATGAAAGAGCAGATTTTAGAATTTCCTTTAGAAAGGAGCTGTTGGAGGCAGATTCAGTGTTTGCTTGTTTGTTTAAGTAGGTCTGATTTTGCTATTGTTCTTGCAAGATGATGTACAAATTTCAATTGACCAGAATTTTCTTTCAATACATTGAAGAATTTACACCTTTTCTGGCTTCCATCATTAGAATGTCTCCTCCAACTGTCCTGTTGAATTGAACCTGTCTTTTCCTTTCTGGCTCCTTTCCCACTTTTTCTCTTTGTCAGTGGCAATCTGTATTTTATTATAACATGTCAAAGTGACTTTCTTTTTATTTATCCTTATTGGGATTGTTGTGTAATGGAACACAGTAGGGTTGCATCTGGGCTAGTGCAATCCAAAAACAAAGGAAAGAAAAAGAAAAACAACAATAAAAGCAAACAAACAAACAAACAAACAAAAACTACATGGGTAAGAGTGGAGACAGATTTTCTACCCACGGCAGGTAAGCAGAACACGGGATTAGCTCCAAAGCAGCACCTCCTTAACCAAAAGAACCCTGGGTATTTCACTCCGAGACTTTGCATATTCACATAGGAAATCACTTGGAAGGTGGGCACATTCCTGTAGTGTCAGTTTAAGGCCCCTGTTCAAGAAAGAAAATGGCATACTCATCTCAAGGTCATGGGGCACTTTGAAAGGTTAAAGTGGCAGACACTCAGAACATGCTCAGCCTGTATCAGCAAGATGGTGGACAGGACTGTCTCTGGAGCATGCTCAGCTTTTATCATAAAGATAGTTGGAAAACAAAGGAAGAAAACCTTTGAAGATGTTAATGGAGTTTGGTACCAAAGGTACCTGCCTTACTTAGCAGCTAATCGTTGGGCTTTTTAAATTCATGATTTGCCATTTCTGGAAATTTTTCAGTGAAACTCTTTCACATTTTCCATCTCCTTGGGCTACATTCTGGAAAATTCTTGGACCTGTCCTTCCTAATCTGTTCTCCAGCTGTGGTTATTCTACTGTCAAACCCATTCACTGGTTTTTTAAAAATTCAAATATGATATCTTAAACTTCTAGCAGTTTCCTTTTGAGTTCTTGTTGAATCTCCTGTTCATGTTTTCTGTTAATTTTCCTCATTTGTTGCAACATATTTAACTTGCTTATTTTATATTCTATGCTTCCTCATCCCAATAGCTGAAGTTTCCCAGCCCGGGTCTGTTGGATCTTGTTCCCACCAGCCCTCGCATGTGCTACATTATTTCTTTTCTTATTTCCTCATTTTGACCATGTGCTCCTGTTTCTTTAAAATTTATCACTGGTAAGTCACTGAGTCCTGTGTTGATGGCACCTCCAGAATACATTTGCATTTGTTCCTGCCACTTGCCTGGAAACTACAAACTGAGGTTTACTTTAAACCTATTTCTTGACTTGAGTTTCTGTGTGGATTTGAACTATAAGACTGTGAGAGCTGGCGAGTTACAAATTCTCAGGGGAGACTTTTTCTCTTGAGTCTCAAGACAGGCAATTTTCTTTATAATTTTCTCAGGACAAAGGAGAGGCATTAGGTCTATTTGTAGTTCACACCTGCCCAAAGGGTGCAGTCTTTTGTGAACTCAGCTTTAGGCAAAGGTGGATGGGTCTATGTTGTCCCTCCTTTACTGTGCACCTTGACCACCATGTTCACTAATGAGGCAAATACTCTCCAGGCAAAAGGCTCTTCCGATATCCATTCATCTCCTAGGTCTCCACTTGCATTAATGTTTGACCTTGAAGGAGTCCTTACTTTGTCGGCATAGAAATGCATCTCAAAATATTGAAAAGTGGCCTGGAAGAATTAATATTGTGCAAATATTTCTTATTATCTACAGATTCAGTGCAATCCCAATCAAGGAGCTGGGGATAGAGCTCAGTTGGTAAAGTACTTGCTATGCAAGCATGAAGACCTGAGTTTGATCCCCACACCTATATAAAAAAGCCTGGCGTGGGGAGTGGCTTGTCATCCCTGCTCTGCAGAGGTAGAAACAGTGGGCTCCACTGAGCAGCCAGCATAGCCAACACAGTATGCCTATGAGAGACACTGTCTCAAAAAACAATGGCTCCCAAGATGGCTCCTAAGGAATGCTACCAGAGGTATCCTATGGCCTTCATGCACACCAGTGCACATGGGTACATGCACCCACACATACATGTACACTTGCACACACATGCACACACATTTTTCTATATTTGTGTTGAATTTTTGTGTATCTCATACACATCTTAATCATCTTTATCCCCCTTCCCCATTGGCATCTCCCACAGCAAGCTCAAACCAGACAAAATCCCAGCATAGACATGAAGAAGTGGGTAAGAAATCCCAACCAAACCTCAGGAAATTGTGGCAACCTATGGCTGCTGGGAGGGGGAATGACAGTCTCTTTCAAGGATGGGACTCTTGGTTGGTTACCCAGACTCCAGTGGTGGACCCACACTGAAGGACATTTGGGGACAAAAATTAGACTCTATAGACTTTACCATATACACTTTTTCCCCCAAAATACACATTTGTTGAGAAATCAAATAAATCTTTCTTTCGTTCACTAGAGAGAGAGAGAGAGAGAAAGAGAGAGAGAGAGAGAGAGAGAGAGAGAGAACCAGCTCAAAGAGCCATGTGAGCAGTAGCAGTGTTGGTGTTCTTGCTGCTGTAGGAGCTCTAAATGAGCCAGAGCCATTCCTTCAATTGAAAATAATAAAAATGAGGCCGGGCATGAGCCTTTAATCCCAGCACTCAGGAGTCAGAGGCAGGCAGATCTCTGTCAGATTGAGGCCGACCTGGTCTACACAGAGGGTTCTAGGCCAGCTGGAGCTACAGGAAAACTCTGTCTCAAAAAACAAACAATCACAATAATAAACACAAAGAAATTCTGCCTTAACTCTATGAAGAATTTTTATCTAAACTGATTGAACAGTAAACTAACAGCCACTGTGTCCAATAGGCCCCACATCCAAGGATGCAACCAACCGTGGAAAATACTGTTTTAAAACACATCAGTACTGTTATAGGCCGTCTGGGACTACAGGGAGACCCTGTCTCAAAAAAAGACCAAAAAAAAACCAAAAAGAAATCAGTACTGAACAAGTACTAACTTTTTTATCTTGTCATCATTCCTGAGCAGTGCAGGGCAGAGATACTCAGAGTGCTCACACTGTGTTGGTTATTGTGAGTAATCTAAAGTCAGAGTGAGCTCCCACCCTGGAAGCCTCCCAGCCACCTATGCTCCAACTCCAGCCCCAAGTTTAGCCACAGATTTATCTACATGACACACAGTAATTAAAAGTACCAGATTGGTGGAACTAACCTTCTTGGGTGTTTAACAGACATACTCTGTGACCTATAATAATTTTGTCAGAGGGACACAAAGGACAGTTTTTGCTCCTTGCCCTCCTAGGTCGACTAGTTCCAGGGGACTATGAGCATTTCCCAGAATGCCCT
>NW_008340163.1:189131-189506 GCF_000622305.1 Nannospalax galili
CTGACTAGATTCACCAGATGGACAAGTAGTGGGGAATGGCTGGGGTGCTGACAACACAGCAGACAGTAGCAGGGATATCAGAGTATATGGGCTCTAGTGGGGGGAGGGAGGCTGTGGGAGGGTGCCATCTGGGAAGTGGGTGTATAGTTGAATATGATGGTTTGGGATGTTCTGTGTACACACGCACACACACAACCAACAAATTTTTTTTAAATGTATTATATTTGAGGAGGAAGCATGGGAATTTACATCATGCTAATTAGTAGAGGTGATAAACATTACCACTGAAATCTACCCGATGTTTTCATAGATATACTCAGGCACCAAAGATCCAAGTGCAACTGATATGACTAGTAATAATCAGAGGAATGCAGA
>NW_008340163.1:189810-206723 GCF_000622305.1 Nannospalax galili
AGATGCACCTTTGGTCTGGAGTGTGTTACTGAATATGTTAAAGCTGTAATGAAATGCTTCTTCTAATCATGTGGTTATTACATTTTTAAAGATAAAAAAGCAATAATTCTTCAAAGCATTAAAAATTTTCTCCTTAATAATTAGTAGATGTGAAAAACATTACCATTGAAATCTACCTGATGACTTTATATTTTTCAAAATTTTAAAATTAATTTTTGGTGTTCTTAACAGCTGAACCATCTCTCCAGGCCCAGGAAAGTTACTGTTTTTAAATAAATAAGATTATATATAGAGGGATTAGAAATGCATGTGCAAACATCTTAGTGTCAATTGCATTAAAAATGAATTTTTCTATATGAAACTGTGTATTTAATAATGAAATGGAGATCTTTTTTAAAGGTTAAAACCTCATTTAATTGTATGACTTATAGGGTTTACACTGAGTACAATATCATATAACTGTAATAATTCAACTGTAAACCTAAAAATTTACAGCCAATTTTGAAAGGGATGCATCTTAGCTAAGGAAATTGTTATTGAATATGTCAGTGCTGTTATAATGAAACCCTTCTTCTAAGTATGTGGTTAATAAATAAATAATTAAAAAAATTTTTTTAAGTAGATTTGGAGTCAATGGGCAAGATGGCTTTTCTCACTGGAGTTGAGGGCAGTTCCCTGGAACCTGAGTGACTATAATCTTCTCTAGAGGTCAGGGCAGCAACTGCCGAGTGGTAGCTATTTGGCTAGAAGTTTGTTTGAAGGATGAAGTAACTCAGGTGGGAGTGGGTGACTTCCACAGGAAGAGTTCTTGAGAAGCAGCTAAAGATGCCCAATGGGGAAGGGGGGTGCTGGAGAGATGGCTTGGCATTAAGAGCACTGGCTGCTCTTGTGGAGGACCTGGGTTCAACTCCCAGCACCGATATGGTGGCTAACAACCATCTGTAACTTCAGTTCCAGGGGAGCTGATGCCCTCTTCTGGCTTCCTGGGCACTAAGCATGCATGTGGTACACTTACATTCAGGAAAGACACTCATACACATAAAAATAAAATAAAATATATTTTTTAAAAAGATACTCACTGGTTCCTGTGTGGGGAAGCCAAATGATATCAGTGCTGACTCTTTACGGTATCTCCTAGGAATGCTGTTGCCTAGTGTTTCTTTTGGAAAAGTTTGGTTTTAGTCATTTGAAAAAAAAAACAAAACAGAAATTGCTTTTCAGTCACAAAGAAAGATGAGTGAGAAAGAATATGAGAGTACCTGGCTGTATCAGATGTTACTGAGTAGAAACAAGATGACTATGGACATTTGTAGTAATTCAGGTCATTGACGAGAAAAAGGATTCTAAAAGAATGGGTTAGCTGATGGTGGGTAACAGTGGGCTGAGCATCTAGTGGGAAGATTAGGAATAGGGGAACTCCTTTACAAACTTTGGTTTTGAAGGGAAGAGAAAGGTAAGGAGAAATCTCTTTCTCTCAGCGCACGCACGTGTGTGTGTGTGTGTGTGTGTGTGTGTGTGTGTGTGTGATTTGTAAATGGGAGAATCGAGTCCATTCTGACTGAGGTTCATAAGGAGCATTGAGATAAAGATAAAGGTTGAAAGTGAGGGTTTGGGAAAAAAATAATGAAGAAAGAGCACCTAAAGAAGGCAGGAAAGATTGGATTCTAGGTATTGGATTTGATACAATCTGAAGACAAGACATGTCTTTCACTGAAACAAAATGGTTACTTGCTTTGTTTTCAAGATGATATGGGTGGATGACCCCAAATTATAACTATGTGTTTCTCTTACACTAAATTTTGTCTGTTGGCTTTGATTGTATTTAAACATCAATAAAACTATATAACCAATATGTCCACCAATTAACATTCTTAAAGTTGTCGTGATATTAAGCTTAGAATCATCAGATGTTACCAGGATTTGCTTGATGTTCTGTGAAAAGCCTGCGATTTTCAGGTTAGGGAGACAAAGAGACATTTGCAGTATTCAGGTCATTGATATTACATTTCTATCTAGCAATTTGGCATCATGTGGCCTTGGCTGCCTCTTTTATGAAGATAGTAAGTTATTTTATTGCCTTGTGATCTATTCCTCATTTGGAAACTGGCACTGATATCATAGGTATTTATTATCTAATTTATTTCTTATGTTAGTTACAAGTTGAGCTTATATAAATGAAACCTTTATTATCTATAAAGTTAAAGTGGAAGCGAATGCTTCTGGGGACAAATCCCAGACTACTCAATGCAAATCAATCACAGGGGTGGGTGGTGGTGGGGGGAAACATCTTCGCAATGATTTCCCAAGTTTGTAAGGAAAGGCCAGTGCTGTATGTGATCTTTGGGGGGATTCTTCTTTATCAACTGGATAACGCTTTTTAAAATCCTAATCTAAAGAAATTCTAATTAAAGATCTTTTATTTTTCTGATAAATCACCCTGGAGCAAGCAAACGCTTTAGTGCTCTAAAGATTTTCAAACTGTGATCAAAATTAGAGCCATCTGTCTAAAAGCATCCTTGCGGATTCAGGTAGAAGTTTCCTTGAAAGCTGGTGTTTCCATGTTGCAGTGTTTTCTTTTTCCCTTCTCTGGCCACTCCTCATCCTCTCCCCATCTCCACTCTGGACTTCATTAACATTAAATACCAATAGCACACAGTTGGCTTCATTTTTAGCAGACTTTGATGGCAAACTACTGGTTCTTGTGATTTCTTCTTGTGACATCTACATTTTGCCAGCTCTCTTCCAAAAGTGATCCAGCAGTCTTGCTTGAAAACAAAGCCCTTCTTCAATAGAGATGCACACCAGCCTTCCAAGAGTGTTCTGGATTTGAGGATTCGCTTCACCTGTACCTGCATCCAGAGAATTCAAAGTTTTTTCCACTTTGCTCTTAGCACTACATCAGAGAAGCTCCATTTCTCCTCACCTGTGAGTCAGGCTGTCACTAGGGTAGGATTTGGTCAATACTAGGGTGGTCAGCTTTATAATGAAGGTCATAAAAGCAAGGATGTCAAGTAAAGCTTTTGTGAGTTAAGGAACCATCTGGACCCTCATACCAGTGTTTATTGTGAAGATTAAGAGCATAAGGTGCTTTCAAAATGGGAAAATCTCACATAAATGGGAGGAATTATTATAATCCAAATCTGTGAACTATGTACAAAGACCCAAACAGCAGTGATGCTTTGCACATACAGCTTTAGGACCTGAAGCCTTTGTTTTCCTTAAAAGTCACAAGCTGAATTAAAAAGCCTTCTGGTGATCACAGAGAGTAACACAGAGTAAATGGTCCACTCCATAACTGGAAAGCAGCCACACCTCCTCCAGCCTCCATTCCTCTGAACCATCTGATGCGGGCTTCCACGGCATGCTGCTGAGAGCACTGCCTGCCATGTGGGGAATGACATCTCTTGCCTTGGAGTTTTCAGACCTGTAAAATTCTGACAGATACCCATGAAAACAGGGAGCAATACTGTGCCATTCAAAGCCCAGTCTTCTACCCCAGTGAAAACTGTTTATTTCTCCCCAAACTTTGCAAGGATCAGCATTCCTTTTATTTAGGAATAAAAGAAAGTAAAACCCAACTAACTTGTAATTAATAAACAAAGCAATTTGAAATTCTACATACATCTTGAAAAATATTCAAGAGATCATTTTTCGACAGGACTCCCCTACAAATGCCTTATGTGACTTTTGGGAAGGCTTCAGGCAGTAAAAGGCTTTGGAAATTCAATCTAGATGTTGTAGCCCTGCCTGCTCCAGTAAGGCCTCATGCCAAAGAGGCTCTGAGAAATGATGTGACAAAATAATCAACAAGTCCTTTCCCAGTCCTTGAAATTTTCTAAGGTTTACATATACCAGGGATGTATATATACATGTGTTAGAGTTCTTATTTCACTAAATGGTAGCTAAATGTTAAACAAACACATCTACAGATGTTGTCCCTCCTCCTTTCTCTTAGTTGTTGGGACTCAAAACAACACCCCAAAGTAAAGGCCTCAGGAGCGTGTCTCAAAAGAGTTTCTCTCTCTCTCTCTCTCTCTCTCTCTCTCTCTCTCTCTCTCTCTCTCTCTCTCCCTCACCCCCACCTACCTATTGTCTATCTCCTGTTCCTTTCTTCCTCCCAAGGAAAACCATAGAAACTAACATTTCCTTTCCCAAGAAAGGTGATAGAAACTAGAACACTTCTCCCCAGAGCAAGACATAAAGCCTAAAAACATGACCCTCTCCTTCCTATCTTTCCATCTTACAGAGGTCATAAGGACATTCTCCCATCTCTCTACCTGATAGGCAATCATAGGACTCTCATTTCAGAAAGTGTCCTGTTCTATGCCCAGAAGGAAAGACTCCTGAACAGAGAGGCTCAGAAGAATCTGGACAGACAGGCTTGCTGTGTTTTTCCATGCAGTCCATTAGCATTAGGTCATACTCTTCTTGCCCAATCACATTTGTACATGACTGTCTAAAATTCATCATGTTTAAGCATAAAAAAAGAGATGTCCCTGTGTCTTTGAGTGTGGTTTGAACATTTATGGCTCATGTAAAATTCTAATCAAACAAGTCTCTCGTGCTTACCTCTTGCTAATTTTTCCTGTGCAGAGGGGTCAACCATGACCCCCGCAAAGACTCCTGCCTCTCCCAACACACAACACAAACAGTTTGCTTCTAGTGATGTAATTATATGATGATTATTCTTGATTGGATTGAAAAGTACCTAGGAGATTATTAAAGCACACTTCTGAATGTGTTTGTGTGGGCATTTCTAGACAAGATTAACTACAGGAGAAAGACCCTCCCTGAATGGGGTAGCACCACCTTCTAGCCCAAGGGCCAGGATGCAATAAAGCAAAGATGAGAAGCCACAGAATAGGTGATCTCTTGCTCTGCATCCTGACTGCCATGATGTGAGCCATCCTGCTCTGCCATACCTTCCCTACCATGATGCACTGAGACTTCTGAAACCACAAGCCAAAACAAGTAATGCTTCCCTTGAAGATTTTGGTCATGATGACACATGGCTGATAAGCACAGTGGTCAACAGCTCACACAATGTACCACGAAAGCTGAAATAAGGAAAAATTAAAGAGTTAAGTGAAATGCTTTCCTTGATCCACATCATGATTCATTTCTATGCTTACTTCTTTTGTTAGTTGTAATCATTAGTCATTACTCACAGGAGACTGGTTCTAGGACACCACCCCACAATGTATACCAAAACCCTAGAATGTTCAAGCTCCATATATGAAATGTCCTAGTAGTTACATATTGTAGTATTGACTTCTACAGCATGCACATGCTCTGGACAAATGACTTTTACTTAACCTTGCAGCCAGAAAAGTTAATCCTATCTTAGCTTATTTATAATGTAAACAAGCCTACTAAGCCTTGAGCTCCTCTTGTAGCCTAAAGCATATAGCCTTAATTCCTTGCTTTTGACCCAGAATAATGTATGAATGTGTGTGTGGATGCTTTGCATATTGAGAAAGTATTGAAAACAGTGCTGGATATTCATTGGAAGTAACAAAGATATGAAGTTTGTCCCATTTGTGTTGCAAATAATAGAAGGGATTAAATTGATCTGTTTGTGGTTGTGTGTGTCCTAGGTCAACAGGATTCAGAAGAGACATAATCTAGTAAGACAATTTCTCTTTTCCTTCTGCATTTCATGCTGGATATACTGTTTCAACAAAAGAAAGAGCAAGCCCTTTATTCGAGAATATGGTTCTGAGAGTAGTCTGAAGGAACAGGTGCTCAGAGCAGCTCAGGTTGCTCCTTGGTTAAAATGGATGCTGAAAGTCAGGCCTATCTTTATTCAAGTATCACTGTACTGTTGGCATTGCATAGTAACTGCTGTAGCATAGAACCCACACACATCCTCCAGAATACTTTAAATCATATCTAGATGATTATGATACCATGGAACCCATAGATATGAAGCCTGACCGTACTTAAAAGATAGTTTACAGATCTCCATCAAACATCAAACTAGAAGAAATGAGTCTTTGGACCTGAGTTTGGTGTGACTTCCCATAGTCTACACATCTTTGTGTTCGTGATTTCTTTCCATCTGTACAATAGTAACTGTACTATTGGAGTCTGTCGAGCAACATAGCTAGGAGGTAGGGATGATTAAACAGACCCTTTTGCTCACTGCATTTCCAGAGGTCGATGGACACAAAGATAACAGACTTAATATATAGGAAGTGTTCATATGTAAAGAATATAGCAATATTAAAAAGGCATACTTTAAAAACATTTGCATATATACACAAAAATGCATGTTTGTATTCACATATAACACTATTTATAATTTTTACTATAATCTATAGATTTTTTTTCTTCTATTTTTCTTCCAGCAAGTCTGACAGTATTGATAGGTTGAAAAATAAACTAAATAAGAAACATTTAAACCAATGGGCGGATTTACTTGTGGCAGTGTTAACACTGGCGCTGCAGGAAAGCTATCTTCTCACACATGGTAATTATTGTTTACTGATGGCAAAGCTCTGTGGATGGGACCAAAGTGTCAGTGACATAAAGAAAAGCCTGTTTAAGTGCTCTGCAAGCAGAGCCACAGCTGTAACTATGCCCTGGCATAGCTCGTCAGGTAAATAGCACAATCCTCTCAAACACAGCCATATTATTTTCTTCCTTGGCATTTGTGATTTGTTAAAACTCTCAATCTGTGTGTCTCTCATCCTAATAATAAGGGCATATGTCCAATCTCTGTACTTATCTCTTACACACACAGTACTTTATGTATATTTAATCTACTTTTTATATTTAAAGGTAATAAATGCACAACATGTATATACAGCCAGCTGCAAATTTTATGCACATTCTGTGACTGTTATGAAATAATTTGTAACTCAGTGATATAACATTCAAAAATGCTAAATAAAATAACTTCACTAAGATATGGTATTAAAGTAGCCCAAGATCAAATGTTTGCTCTACTTAGAAGAAAAAAAAACAAAGCCATGATACTTTGAAAGTGCTGATATTTGATTTTGTACGACATATTACATTTGGTATTTATAGGATTAGTCTTATTGCCAGAGCCCCAGGAGTATCTATCTGGGATTTCTGCCATTGTCTGCCAACTTGTTTGTACCTTGGTAGATGTGTGAATATCCAACAGTTTTCCTTTTAGAAATTATAGGCAGATTTTTCAATAACATTTATCCATAACTTAAAGATTAGATGCTGAAATAAGAGTCACCTAACCTTGACAACAACATTTATAACAACGCAAACCCCTTTAGTCATGACTTTCTTCTCATATAATCTTAAGAGTTTGAGGAAATTCTAAAGGTTACTGAATCCAGGCATGCTTCCCAAACAACTGAAGCCATTAGCTAAGAGAGTTCTGGAACAGACTGCTTGTGCCTGAACGCTGGTTTCCCTGCGTGATAACACGGAGTCGTCTCAGCTTCTCTAACCTTCTGTTTGATTTGCTAAATGGAATGAAGTAGAGCATTTCTTATTGGGTTGCTGTGATTAAATGAATTAGCACGTGACTCAGTAGATGCACACAGTAGGGACTCAAGACACACGAGCTCTTTTGTTCTTAAAGCCACAGTGTTCCCAGGCATGGTCACCCAGGCTTTGGTTCAAAACATCTAGTGACAATGAACTTTCTACCTCTTTAGACATCTGTATTGCTATTTTAAATCACACTGACTCTTGAAAGTCCTGCTGAAATTCGTCGTCTTCTTCTTGAGTGCTTCTGTTGACGTCGATTACACTTTTCAGCTCTTGAGGGTGGTGTAGATGGAGAAAACACCTGTTCCACGCAACACTTCTTCCTTTAAAGAAGGCCAGACAAGCTAACTTTGCTCTTTGTTTGTATTTCTCCAAGGTCAATATTCCCAAATCTTTTCCTAAGATGTCATATTTTCAAAGTCCCCTTGTCACTGCTGTGATTATTCCCTACAAAGATCTTGTCAGTTTATTTCCATGACACTCCTAAAATGTGATGCACACAACCAATAAAATTGCTGAGGTTTGCAACATGAAATTCAGATTCTGAGAAATAACCCTTCCATTTCTTCATTTCCCATCTCTACACCTTTTATTTCTTTTTCTTTTCTTGCCTGGCTCAGAGCTGAAGAAAAGAGAGGCACATTTGCAGATACCGTTATCATCTTCATCTTTAAAAGGAATGCTAAATTCTGAATCTGCAAGTCTTACTCCACATGAAGTTAAACTTGCTACACCTGAGCTGCACCTTTGAAAACAGCTGTGTGGCTACAAGAAGCACAGAGATTTCTGAAAAGTGTTTAATTTTAATGCCTGTGATACTTGTAGCAGACAGCTTCAAGCTACCTTAATTGTGCAAATAGACACAAACTGTTGGTGATGTGCTTCTTACAAACCTTCTTTCCCTCTGGAAAAGTGTCTGCTTTATCTTGAGGATAAGGAAGTACTTTTATTGTACAAACTCCTTGACAACTATTCATATGTTAGCCAATGAAATAAACAATAGCAGACATATGTGAATCAAGCATCTTGTGAAACTTCATATTTTTGTTAATGCTGTAGGCCCAGCTTCCCTGGTGCGGGACCTTTACCTTTCTTAGAAGAAGCCCATGGTCTCAGTCACTTTTTTGTTAACCAGACCACACCAGTGTTGGCACCGTCAATCTCCCACACACCATCCTTAACCTGTGAACTCTTCTTTAGTCTATTTATACAAGTATTAATTCTCTCTGATAGAAGACATAAATAAATAGTTATGTAATTTGAGGTCATCATCAAGTATGACCTGAAAGACAAAACAATAAAACAATTAACAGATTTAACTTCTTCAAAATGAACATATACACCAGGCATGGTGGCACATGTCTTGGTCCCAGCCTTGGCGTATCTGTTTACATCAGAATAAATTCTGTAATAAAAAGGCAATTTGTAAGCTTGGAAGGAATATTTGCAATGTATATATCAGAAAATGACTAAAATGTTAAATACATGAAAGTTCTTAAGAAACATTCAGATACGCATCCTACTTGGAAAAGTAAATAAAAGTCATTAAGTATAGATTTTCCAAAACAAGAAACCCACTTGTCCAATCTATATATGAAAAGACTTCAGTTTCTTCAGGATTTATAGAAAATCAAGATAAAATATGATTCTAATTTATGTGTATAACATTGGCAGAAATTTTGAATATCATGATATCTGCTGATAATTGAGAGAATCTGCAATGATTTGGAAAAATATTTATGATTCTAAGCAAAAGAAATGTAAAAAGGAGAACTATAGTATGATCCTATAGGATATAAATCAAATAAAATTTGGCAATTAAAACAACATTATAAAATAGTTTGTGATCATAATTACATTTCCACAAAAATAAACTATGAAAAATAAAACGATTTTATAATAATTTCCTAACAATGAGAATATATATTGTTTAGTTTGTTTGGTTTTTTTTGAGACAGGGTCTCCCTGTAGCCCCAGCTGTCCTGGAACTCACTATGTAGACCAGGCTGGCCTTGAACTCACAAACATCCTCTGCCTCCCAAGAGCTGGGATTAAAGGCCTGCACCACCACATTCAGTCAAGATGTTAATTCTGACAAGGCAGTAAGGTCAGAGTGCTATGATTTGTTCTTACTAAACATACTGCCAAAGCATGGAAGGAGAGAAAAAAGATAGAAAATATATTTTTAAAGTTTAAGAGATGTATTTAATGTAGCAAAATGTTTAATTTTAAATATAACAAGAGTTCCAAAATTTTTTACAAATAAAATAGAAAAAAAGAAAGAAATAGAGCACAGGGGAAGCAGCAATATTTGAATTTGAGGCTTTTCCCAAAAACCCAAAATACATCAGAACACAAGAAATACAATGTACCTCAACAGCTTTGCATTTAAAAACCCAGGAGTGAGGAGAGAGCTATCAGTACAGTGCTTGAGTGCTTGCCTTGCATGTGAATACTCAAGTTCAGCCCCCAGAACCCATATGATAAAACAAAACAAAATCATACATGCCTTTAATCCTTGAGTAAGAGACAGAGGCAGGTGGATCTCTGTGAGATTGAGGCCTTCCTCGTCTATATAGCTAGTTCTAGGCCAAGTGGGGCTACAAGGAGACTGTCTCAACCCTCCCCCCACAAAAACAACAAATAACAAAAAGAACCCAAGTGTGGTGGCCCACTCTTGTAATTCCAGTGTTGGGAGGAAGTGGAGACAGGCAGACCCGGGCACTGCCTCATCCGCTTGTCAAGTTTCAGGTAAGAGACCCTGACACCAAAAAAAGATGGATATATGGACAGCACCCAAGGAATGACACCTGAGGTTGTCCTCTGATCTACAGAGAGAGAGAGAGAGAGAGAGAGAGAGAGAGAGAGAGAGAGACAGAGACAGAGACAGAGACACAGAGACAGACAGAGACACAGAGACAGACAGAGACACTAATGACTTATTCAAGATATCAAAGCCAAACATGGAAACCCAAAGACAGGGTAGAATTTTCCAAATAGTCAGAAAACATGTGTTACCTTTAAAGAAATAGGAACAGGACTGACAAATGACCATGTATCAGAAATCATGTAAGCAGAGACAATAGACTGTTTTCTTTAAGTCAAAGAAAAATGCCTGCAAACCTAGATTTTCATGCCCAGTGAAATATCCTTCAAGAATGAAAGCTAAAGATATTCCAGACCACAAATAAATAAAGACACTTCAAAAAAAAATCTAAGAGGGTCTCTTGGTAATAAATTGATTCAGAAACAAAGCAGAATATAATCCCAGAGAGAAGCCCAGAAATTCAAGAAGAATCTAAAAACAATAGGAAGAGTACAAATCAGCAAATGTAAATGGGTAGTAAAATAATAACAACATGTTATAGTGTTTCCATTGTGTGTAGATTTAAAGCAGACAATATTTATACAAAAGAAAGAATAGAGTAAGCACCTATCCAACAGCTCATACAAGGCCAAGGAAATGGACTAATATTAATTTGTATTTAGATTTAAGGATACAGTTTATCTCTAGGGAAACGATAAAGAATGATAAATAATGTACTTGTCAAACTAATACAAGGAATATAAAATAATTAAAATAAATCTAAAAGAAAGGGGAAAGGCTGAGTAATGGAAATATAAAAGAAGGGAAAACAGGAAATCAGTATTAAAATGGTCCAAATATTTAATTATTTAAAATGTAAATATACTAAATTGGCAGAATAATTGAAAAAAGGTATATGCTGCATACAAACCCACTTTAAGAATACAGAGAACTTGGGGCTGGAGAGATGGCTCAGCGGTTAAGAGCACTGACTTCTCTTGCAGAGGACCTGGGTTCGATTCCCACACCCACATGGAGGCTACGAACCATCCTTAACTCCAGTTCTAGGGGAATCTGATACCCTCTTCTGACCTCCATGGGCATTTCAGGACACAGGTGTTGCTCACATACATGCAGACAATACACTCATACACATAAAATAAAAATAATAAATAAATATTTTTTAAAAAAGAATACAGAGAAATTAAAAGTAAAAAGACAGAAAAACTATACTTACAAAACACAAAAAGGAAAAGATTTTTGCAGTGCTAAGACTTGGAACCTCATGCATGCTAGACAAACACTCTACCACTAAGCATACTCCCAGACCCAAGAGGTAATAAAGCAAAATATTTCATAATGATAAAAGGGTCAATTCACTAGGAAGTTAAAACAATTCCCAAGTTCCTAATCTATTGATAATTCCAAAAGACTATTACAAATACTATTGATAGGAGAAATGGGCCTATCCATGATCATGACAGAAGAGTTAGCATACCTCCCTGACTGATAGAACAAGCATGGAAAAAATGAGAACACAGGAGACCAGAAAAACATAATTAACAAACATGACCTAATAAATTCATATAGAAATGACATACAAGAACAGAAGAAAATGCATTATTGTCAAGAAAGCATGGGCATGTATTTTCATGGATCATATTCTGGGCAAGTTTCAGCAAATCTCAAAGCAATGGAATACTGCAGATTATATTCTCTAACTGTAATGGAATTAAACTAGAAATCAAATAACCAGAAACTCCTTAGTATTTGAAATGAAAATAATGTACACACACTAAAAATAATTGTAAAATAAAATTAAATGGAAAAGCATGACAGCTTAGCCAACAAATGCACTTACAGTGCAAATCTGACTAATCTTTGATCCCCAAATCCCATATTTGGAAGGAGAGAATGGACTCCAAAAATTGTCCATGCACCATGGCATTCATGCTCACAACTCATATACATATAATAATTTTTAACTAAAAAACAAAGAAGAAAATCTGAAAGTCAATGACCCATCTACCTATCTGAAAAGTCATATACAAAGCAGTAAAACAAAATTAAACTCACATAAAATAGAAAGAAGGAAATAAGAAACTTAGAAATTGGTGAAAAAAATATACACTAGAAAACACCAAGACAAATATTGGTTCTTTAAAAGGACAAATAACAATTGATAAATTCCTGTCAGTACTGATTTAAAAAAGAGAAAATTAAAATAACCACTTAGAAGAAAATGGAGATAAATCAATATAGATCCTTT
The DNA here is from genome assembly GCF_000622305.1 of Nannospalax galili. Lineage (NCBI taxonomy): Eukaryota > Metazoa > Chordata > Mammalia > Rodentia > Spalacidae > Nannospalax > Nannospalax galili. Next base: position 202,365 of record NW_008340163.1, read on the forward strand.
CATCGCTGGGAGTTTAAATATGAGGGGGCATATAAACAGCCACATGCCAAGGACAAAATCCTAGAAACATACAACTTACCAGAGTGGAAAAAAGGAAACAGAAAATTTAGGTAGCTCTATATCCATAAACAAAAATAGCCTCCCCACAAAGAAAATTTTAGGCACAGATGGATCTATAGTGAATTCTTTCAAGCTCTCTATAACAGCAAAATTAGAAATCTCACACAAACTTAACCTGGAGTTCAGAAAAAAAAGAGAACATTTCCAACAATTTTATGAGGTCAATATAACCCTGATAACAAAAGTTGGCAAAAATAAAAACACAAAAAAGGAAAATTAAAGTCTAATCTCTCTCATGCACAAAAATGTGAAAATCCTAAATGAAATATTGGCTATTGAGTTCAGCAGCACTCGTAATATACCAAATATGGGAGGGGGAACCCATAAATTATACTTTTTCATCATCATTTATATGAATTCAATTCATAGCAGAGTCAAACAGGAAAACATTCGACAATAAAAGGAACAGACTACGGTTACATAAAGCAGCACAGATGCATCTCACAAACGGCGGGCTGGAAAACGTAAGCACAAAATGTACGTAATGTAGGACTAATAAGGATAAACTCGAGCAGCATTAATCTACAGATGTAGAAATCAGATAATAGTGACCTGGGGAACAGGAGGCAGATAACTAATGAGAGGGAACAAAAGGAGGTGCTACTGGGATATCAGGTCCATCTCATTTGGGTGCTGGTCACATAAGTGGGTTCATTCAGTTAAAATTCACAGAGCCCTCCACTTAGGATATGTGCGCTTTTTGTGTGCACATGTTATGCTTCAATTATAATAAAAAACATCTTCCTAAAAAAATAAAACCATTCTTGAGCTGGGCATGGTGGCACATGCCTTTAATCCTAGGTCGTCAGGAGGCAGAAGAAGGCAGATCTCTCTGAGATCAAGGCTAGCCTGGTCTACATAGAGAATCTAGGCCAGCTAGGGATACAGGGAGACCCTGTCTCAAAAAACAAACAAATGAACAAAAAACATTCTTGTGTTGAGATGTAACTCAGTTGGTAGAAAGCTTGCCTCGCATGAAGCCCGGGGTTTGATTCCCAGGACTTGGGAATCAAAAACCAGGGCTTGTAGAACATACCTGTAGCCCAGCTCTTCGGAGGTACAGGTAGGAGGATCAGAAATTCAAATTCATCCTCAGCTACATAGTGTGTTTTAGGACAAGACCCTGTCTCTAATTAATTTATCAGTTAAAACCACGCTTGCTTGGGTTTGTATCAATGTCACCAGCCTCCAGTCTTCGGAATCAGTAATTCCACTACCCTCTAAAGATCAAAACTCTATTGTAACTATTTCCTTTAACATCCCTAGTTTATTGTAGTATGAATTTGAAATGGTTCCTAGTTCGAATCACACCACACAGAGACTAGCTGTATTAGCCACATCCATTTTCTTGCTGGCGTTAGCTCTTTTAAACATATTTCTGCTTGATTTCATTATTTACCTGCCTCTTCAGGTTGGTAAAATCATCTCATTCTAATTTCAGTTTGGAAATGTCTTATAAGTTACTTTACTTCCCTTTCAGTTCCTCCTCTATTTCTACACTTGTCCAGTGGTATCTGCTGCCAGTGGCTTGGTGTGTATGGACCAGTGTATGGACCAGCGGGCTCTATCCTTTATGTGGTTCCCTCCTCCTGTGGCTGGTGTTCTGATACAGACCAGGAAAGAACAGGGGACTGCGGGCTTCCCAGGAAGGTTGCAATTCCACCCGCCACCTCAACACACACACACACACACACACACACACACACACACACACACACACACACACACACACACACACATTCAGACATGGGTGCTTCTCTAGTGAGAATGTTTATGCCCTTTGTGCTGGAGAGAACTGAGAACCAGCTGGCTCCCTGGGGTGCCTTCTCACTGCTCAGGTCCTTGAGGCATACCTTGCACTGACTTTTCTTCTGTGAGGGTCTTGCAGGCAGGTTTTCCTGAAGGTGAGGCTGTGGGCTGATGCTGTGCCTCTTTCCACAGATAGGCCATCTCTCTGTCACCCTCCTCCTTGTCCTGTATATTTCTTACCTTTCGTGTCACTGTGATCAAATATCTGACAGAAACTTAAGGGAGGAGGGTTTTTCTCTGGGCCCCCAGTGTTAGGGGAGCAGTGTCATCATGCTGGTGGACACAGGCCAGTCCATGGCCGCAGGAGCATGAGGCAGCGGCTCCCTACATCTTGAAGGATCAGAAAGCAGAGACTGAAACAGAATGTAACCAGACACCACCTTCAAGGCCTACAGCCCTCTTCTGCTAGCTGGGCCATAGGCCTAAAGTTTCCACAACTCCCCAGACAGCCCCACCAGCTGAGGACCAAGTGTTCAAACACATGAGCCCATGGGGGCGGGGACGACGACGACGACATTTTACATTCACACCTGGAAGCACTAAGGCCTCAGAGGAGAGATGAGCACAGTCCCTGGCACAACAGAGCAGAGAGGGATGGATGTCTCTAAACATTAAAAGCAAGTTTCTTGGTCCCTCTCCAGATGGAGGGGAACCCTTCCATGCTGCTTTTTCCTTGTAGTAAGAACGGGTTGAAGGGAGGGAGTAGAATATCCTTATGAACCTTAAACTTCACAGAAAACTGACTTCCCCTCTGCCTACACTCAACTCTAGGGAGCCCGGATGGGGTAGTTTGGGGGATGTTTGTTGTAGGACAGTTTCCCTGTATTGACATTTCTTGGTAGAATGGTCAAACTATAGGTGATCCCTCAACTTTCAATATGTGTACTTACCACGTTCTGTGCACAGCTTTGGACCTGAGCCAGGGCCCCAGGCGCATCCCTGTTAACAGTCCATTGTACTTTCCTTCAATCACCTTGAACTTTTGTTAATCTTCACAGCATGCACTGAGTAAAAAGGAAAGGACGATTCTGTATTGACTGGAAAATACAGTGGGAAAGGAAATTGCAAGAATCTGTTTTGCAAAGCAAACACCTTAAAATCTAGAGAGTTGTGTTCTTTATCTATATAATAAATAATTCAAGTTTATTTGAACTCTTATCGTGCCTTTCATTTAGACACTAACTTATTCATTTATAATATTTCTACTCTTACAACCTTGATATGATGAAGGATCAGAATTAAACAAGACTAAGCTATGCAAAGTATACAGGTAAAGGTGAAGCAAGCTGTTAAACACAACAGGAACTACGAGCCAGGGGAGCAGGGGTTAATATATCAATAGTGTGGGAAAGTGATACTTTGTGGTAGTCAATAGCAGGCAAAGATTAATTTTCTTCCAGAAAGGAGAACACAATTCATACTCTGTACAGTGCAATATATGAAGCCTTTTTTTTTAAATGACAGTAAGACTATCACTACTAAAAGTGGAACATGGTCAATAAAATGAGCATTTGCTTCTACTCAGACTCAGAATTCACTTGACAGATCTGAGATTTCCTTAAGCAGGGTTTTGCTTTACTGATCTTTTTTGCCTTGGCTTGACGTTTCCCATCTCCCACACAGAGTGACACACAAAGCAGCTGCCCGGCACAACAGAGGAACAATGTGGTGGGCTGACACAAAGAAATGCGACAGAACTGAAAAATGGGACTATAAACAGCACTTTAAAGGAGAAGGCATTTTCTAATAAAAACACTCAATGGGGATGACATTGAAGGCAAAATATTAAAGTCAGCCTTGAAATATCACTTAATATAGTCCAAAATTCCTTTCAAGAGATTTTTGCTTTTTCTGTAATTCATAGCCTGGCTCTTTTTTATAAACCTTTGAAAAGTGCTGTGAATAGAATATATTGTATGAGGGATTCAAAAAGCTTTGATTATCCATTAACAATGGAAGATTATAAGATTAGATTTCATGTAATTTAGAGTATGATTTTTTAGTGCGAATGCTCATATGGTGTCAGGTTCCAACACGCGGGGAGGGAAAAAGGGAGATCCTCAGAGCCAGCCGATAATCCGCTTCTCCCCTCAGGGCTGAGCGGGATGGTGAGTGCGCGGCTCAAAAAGAACACAGAGTCGGTGTCGAGTCAGAGCAGGAACATACTTTATTGCAGCAGGCACAGGTATTTAAAGGCAAAGTCTCAAGGCGGGAAGTTTGAACCGTGAGTAACAGTTGCTTCTGGTGTCACAGACCTATGGGCTGAGGGGCCACTCCCTCTGTATGCCAGGAATGAGGCAGGGCCAGGTGGAGCCAATCCTATGTCGGGAATGAGTTTCCCCACCCCTCCCCCTTGACCTGTGCCGGAGCCATCTTGGCAAGAATCGAAAGTGACCAGACAGGTGGGCCGACTCTAGGTCAGGCTGCGGA
>NW_008340163.1:207190-226691 GCF_000622305.1 Nannospalax galili
AGGGGGGACCTCCCTGAGGCTTTTTTTTTTTTTTTTTCTAGATCTTTCTGGAGTTTTTTAATCTTATCTTGGACAATTCCAGACTTGTTGGCATAAAAGCAGCATTTTTCCTGTAAAAATAAGCATATCCCTCCCTTTTCGGCAGTCAGTAAGTCTAATCCGTCCTATTTTGTAAGACCACCTCAGCCAGGGAATCTAACTGTTTTTGGATGTCTAGGATGGTATCAGAGAGAAGTTGTACATCATGGATTAATTGTAGGGAGAGTTTCCTGTGCATATGAGTGGCCACTCCGAACCCTGCGGTCCCTCTGGTTATTCCTGCAGTTATTCCTAAGCCCACCAATAGGGGGATCATTTGAATTGCTCTTTTGCTCCTACCTCCTATATAATCAAAGGAAGGAATAGGGAGGGGCTCACCGCCCGGTATAATGTCTATGTCCGGAAACAAGATGGCAAGGGGACAAAGGCCTGTCCAGTTGGCTGGCAGGAAGCTGTGGGCCCACCCTCCTCCACAAACCAGGATCATACCAGCAGGGGGGCAGGAATCAATGTTAGTCAATGTGGAGATATTTGAGCCACAGGATGTAAAGGGAACACTTCCCACATCAACCCGAGAGGTGTTAGGATAGGGTGAGGCCCAAACGCAGAAGCCAGGTGATATTGGTAGGGGCTGAACCTGGATGGGGGGAATTAAGGCACAATTATGCGGTGAGATGAAATCTCTTGTACCAGAAGAGTTAACAATCACTGCAATGGGTCGGGGGGGCCTGACAGACAGAGCCAACAATCCTCAGCTAACTGAGGGGCAGTTTGATTTAGTAACGAGAGGGTTAGCTCCAGTAGGTTCTGGGTCTGGGGATCAAGATCTAGCTCTCCCATGTCATCTGGGATTGCCAATGGGTGATAACTGAGCTCAGGGTATAAAGCTTGGATCATTTGTTCTATTTTTTTGTGGACCCTTAACTCTTGGACTTTATCCTGGACACCACCACCATCAGAATATCCAATGGGAGCCTCCAGTTTCCAGCACACCGATTCCCCAGGTATACCATAACATTGGGAGGATGGTAAATTTCTTCCTTCAATGGGGACTGGGGTTCTATGTTCCCTGACTCCCGTCCAATAGGTTTTATTATTGGAGGGATTAGAACATTGTTGGGCCATTTGGTAACAGAAAGCGTGCATGGTTGGATAAAATGAGGAACAGGGACAAGGGCCTGGATTGCCATTAATAATGGGAATAATCTTAGGTTTAAGAATACAGACCCAGCTCTGGTGTCTGACTGACGGATTGTATGGATTGAGGTTGAACACTAGGTGGGCCTGACGGTCTCCACAATCTGCCTTTTGAGTAACCAATCCCTGTTGGAAGTTGTAGGCCTTATAAGTTCCACACTGACAATCACAGGGCTTCCTAAATTTGGCATCCATTTGTCTTGCTACAGCATTGGGATCTCCAAATCCTTGATGGCTGGGTGGGATGGACATTAGAAATATTAGGGATGATTTGGAGAGAAAAAAAGGTAAGAATATATGTGGAGAGGGAACCAGGGCCCAGCGGCCCCTTGGCCATCACCCAGTTGATGGCCAGCAGAAAAAGGGGGATGATGATTATTGTCCTATTATTGGCCATTTATGGTACTTTTTGTAGGTTGGTTACCAGATCCTGTATGACGATAGTAATGATGAAGATGGTGATGGCCAAGGCAGCAGTGATGAGCACAGCAGCGAGAACTTTTCAACCAGGATTTTCCATTCCCGGAGGGCCCGGTCTGTCTTGGTTGTCCTGAGGGGAAAAACAGAGGAGCCATCCTCAGGGATGAATCATTCCCTGGATAGATTATCATCATGGTCCCCTTGTTGGGGTAAATATTTAATATCTCTCGCCGGAACCCACAGGGGTCTTTTTTCATTTTGAGGGAAAATACATCCAAACCTTCTTCCTGCTATAAAAAGCAGGTCTTGTCCTCTCCATGCTTTTGTGAGTGGGTCTCTCCATCTGACCAAAATGGAGCTATAGCTGGTAGATGAGGACCAATGTTTTTGGAAGGGGGACAAATACTTGTCTTCTTTGGAAAAATTTAGAATATTTAAGGTAAATAGGCCTTTTTTAGTTGATCATGAGGAGGCAGGGACTCCCCCTTTTGTTTTTGTAATTGATGTTTTAAAGTTTGGTTGGCTCTCTCTACAATGGCTTGTCCCCTAGGATTGTAGGGGATGCCTGTGGAGTGTTGGATTTTCCATGTTTGGAGGAATTTAGTAAATGGCTTGCTTGTGAAGCAAGGGCCATTGTCTGTCTTGATTTGGTTGGGTAACCCAAGGGTGGCAAAGCACTGTAATATATGACTAATTGCATGTCTGGATTTTTTTCCAGCATGGGCAATCGCCCAGCAGGCGTGTGAAAATGAATCGACAGGAAGATATACTTTAATTTTTCAAAGGGGGCATAATGTGTGACATTGGTTTGCCATAAATGGTTGGGTCAGAGGCCTCGGGGGTTGACTCCCACATTTTGGAGTGGGAGAACTTGAAGGAAGGGCTGACAGGATCGGCATGCGCGAATGATTTTTTTTAAGTCTTTAACCGCCACCTGAGGAAATTTTTGTCTAAGTCCCCTCCAGTTGACATGTGTCAATTGGTGGAATTGAGTAGCCTCAGAGATTGTGTAGCCCTGGCAAGAAGAGGTCAATTGATCAGCTATTTTATTTCCCTCTGAGAGGAATCCTGGCGTTTTGATGGCCTCTAAGATGTTGAAGGTATATTGGATTTAATCTGAGTTTAGAGTACGGGCTTGAATCATTAGAGGGGATATAGGATTGGAGTCCAACCTAATGTGAGCCTCCACTAGGTGGGGCAGTAAATTAACCACATATAGGCTGTCTGAGAATAGGTTGAAAGGCCCAGATACGGAGACCAACGCCATGACAACAGCAAAGAGTTCTTTAAATTGTGGCGATCCCTCAACCTGGTGGGAGACTGGTTTAATGGGTACAGGAGCTTGTCCCTGCTTTAGGGGAGGATAAATGACCAGGGAGGCTCCTAGACACCCTCCATCAGTAAACACAGTTAGGAATTCAGGATTGGGTTGAGAAAGAAAAAGTCTAGGGGGCTCCCACTCCAACCTCGAGAAGGAGCTCATCCACTTATAGGGGCCATAGTGGCAGTCAATTTTGTCAAAAAAATCCCTCCAAGCCAGCGCGATTCTCTCGTTGTTTCTATGAAGCCATGTAAAATCTGTCGATCTATAGGGGGTAATAATGGTATGAGGCTCAATGCCAAACAGCCGGACTGCTGTGTCCCTACCCTTGATAATGCAATCAGCAATTTGGTTGACCATGGAATAAACTCGAGGAGTTCCACCCACAGATAAGTGGATCCATTGTAATGGCTCGACCTCTTGTGCCAAGAGGGCGGTACACAGTGCGTTTCCAATGAAAAGACAAAGAGATATGGGGGCATTAGGTTCAAATCTCTTTAGGGTGGCCTCATTTATGGATTGTTGGATTTTAGCCAGAATTTGTAGGCACTGGGGTGATAACTTTACCCTGGAGGTTGTCAAGGCCTTGCAAGAGGTCAAACAAGGGAATTAACTCCTCAGTAGATATAGGAATCCAAGGTCTAAGCCAATTGATCTCTCCAAGTAGCTTTTGAAGCTGAGGGAGGTTGAAGGTATCCTGAGTGGTAAGTTGTGGCTTGCTAGGTGACACAGTATCAAGTGAGAGAGAGGCTCCCAATATCTTTAGTGGCGGGACAGTTTGGATTTTGTCCGAGGCCACGTTGAAATTATGGTTCTGTAATAGGGCTATACATTCAGAAATTAGGCCATGAAGGTCATTGGGATCCGGACTCCCCAAGATTATATCATCCATATAAATATAAAATAGAACATCTGGCCTCTTGATCATAGAGGCAAAGATATGGCTCAAATAATACTGACAAATGGCAGGGCTGTTAGCCATGCCCTGTGGCAAAACAGACCATTCAAACCTCAAGTCTGGCCCTCTGAAGTTTAATGAGGGCACTGAGAAGGCAAATTTTTCTGTGTCTTTTGGGTGTAGAGGTATTGAGAAAAAACAGTCCTTAATATCTATGGTGGCTAGGGCACAGGAGGCAGGGATAGAGGGGATCCAGGGCATTCCCCTCTGGGGGGTGCTCATAGGGGCCATTCTTTTATTGATCTCCCTCAAGTCCTGGAGGAGTCTCCAGGTCCCATTGCTTTTTCTTATAACAAAAACAGGTGAGTTCCAGGGGCTAGGAGAAGGTTTAATATGGCCAAGATCTAATTGGCCCTGAACTAACTGATGGAGTTGTTGTAGTTTGTTAGAGGGTAGAGGCCACTGCTCAACCCATACAGGGTCTCCTGAGATCCAAGTAATTGGGAACGACGGAGGCTGAGCAGTGGCCCTTAGGATTGGGGGTGCACCCGGGGGTGTCTTTCTAAGATGTTTAAAGTAGGGGTCATCCCTGTAATTAGCATGAGCGGCCCTCTCATCCCCAAATTGTTGTTCGAATTCCTCAGTGTCGAGGAGGTCGTTGTAGGAGGCTTTATGGTCAGTGGTAATAAAGGCCTCAGCTTCTCCCAAGATGTCCTGTCCTAAAAGATTGGCAGTTAAGCCAGAGACCACAAGAGGGCACACCTCTCCACGACTTCCATTGAGATCAATCCAGGGCAGCCATGTGGCCATTTCCCACAATGTGGATTGTCTGCCCATGCCCAGTAGGGATGGGCCAGGCACCAGCTGCCAGGAATGTGAAACTTCTTCTTTTCTAATTACTGTGTGATCCACACCAGTATTAATGAGAAATTTAAAGGTTTTACTCCCAATGGTTAAAGTCATCTTGGGCCTCAGCCCAAGGACGAGAGGAACTGTCCAGTAGGCTTGCACATGTCTCTTCCCCTTGTTTAACGGGGCTGGGAGCTGGCCCTCAAGAAGTTTAAAGACTCTCTCCGTATATTATATTTTGACCTGTAATCTTTGGCCCAATGGAAACCTTTTTTGCATTTTGGGCACAGAGTGCGGGGGGTATCCTGGGCAGGTCTGGGGTTGTCCCTGGGACATGGGTTAGGGCATTGCCAGCGGAAATGCCCTGTCTGGCCGCAATTGAAACATCGTCCCTTTTCCTGTGGGTCAGCAGGCTCCTCTCTATTCCTCCCTATGGAAGGCGTCCTTTAGCGCCTGTGTGAGGGCCTGCATCTGGGCCTGGAGGAGGGCTGACATGGCCTGGGTCTGCCCTGCTTTTGTCCCCACATCTTTAGAGGTGACTATCCATCGGCTGATGGAGCAGTCCTTAAGCCCAGCACATGCCATGCGGTGATCCGTATCCATGCCGTCCCATATGAGCATGTTAACAAACTGGTCCCGCAGCGGCCCAGGGGAAACTTTCTCTTAAGGCTCTTTTCAACTTTATCTACAAACTCATGAAGGGGCTCCCCCACCTTTTGGTATATCCCACAAACTGCAGGCTCTGTGGGACCAGAGTCTAGCTTTTGCCACGCCAGCAGGCCTAGAGCCCTAACTTGGTCAGGATATGGAGGGGGAATGGCAGACTGCTGGACCCCTGTGGCATAGGCATCAGTACTTCCTGTCAGCATGCTGAAGGTAATGGGTACTGGAAGATTGGCGGCCCGGTTAGTCTCTGCCTGTTGTCTACATTCCTCTTTATATAAAGCTGACCATTTAATAAAGAGAGGGCTAGGAAGGACAGCTCTAGCAAGATCCGTCCAGTCCCGGGCAGTGCATGGCTGGTAAACCAAGCCTTGCAACAAAGTCTCTACCCAAGGGGACCCGGGGCCATCTTCCGTGATGGCTTTCTTTAATTCTTTAATGTCTGAGGCCTCCCAGGGATACCAGATAGCTGGGCAGTGCCCCCCCCAGGTTAATGTTGATGGGATATAATTGGGGTTCCTCGAAGGGGTACTTTCTTTCAATACCATAATCAGGTGGTGCCGTCGCGCCTAGGGGGGAATTTTGGCTATCCTCCATCTCATTTTTAACAGGGGGTTTAAAGGGCTGGGGGCCACCTCAAAGGGATCTAAGGAGGGATAAAGGTTTCCCTGAGAGGTCGGTGGGCTCTCCTTCCTCTGCATGGCCTTTGGTGGGTCCTCCTTTTTTTGTGTGGCTTCCTTATCAGGATGGGGGGTAACTAACTTAGGAAACTCAGAGCAGCCCCCCCCTTATTGGGGGCCGAGGAGGGAAACAGCCCTTGAGGGCTGAGATCGTGGGGAGAACTCCCAGGGGTGGGATCTTACCCTTTTCTATCTGGGACCTTTTCGTGAGTCTCTCTACCCTGTCCCAGGTCTCCCAGTCAAAGAGATTGCTAGCGGCAACCCAGGGTGCTGTCTCATTAATGTAATCCCAGGCCTGGGTTGCTTGTTGGTCTGACAGACTGAGGCCACGACTCTTAAGCAGCAGCCTTAATGCCTCAAGAGAAGAATCTAACTTAGAATTGGCCTTCCCTATATCTTATGGGGGTCACTCACCCGCAGACCGATTGGCCTGTCAGCGAAGAATTAGCGAAGAATCACGTTGGAGTCACCAGATGTCAGTTCCGACACGCGGGGAGGGGAAAAGGAAATCCTCAGAGCCAGCCAATAATCCGTTTTTCCCCTCGGGGTTGAGCGGGATGGTGAGTGCGGGGCTCAAAAGGAACACAGAGCCGGGTGCCGAGTCAGAGCAGGAACACACTTTATTGTAGCAGGCACAGGTATTTAAAGGTAAAGTCTCACAGCGGGAAGTTTGAGCCGTGAGTGACAGTTGCTTCTGGTGTCGTGGACCTATGGGCTGAGGGGCCACTCTGTACCCAGGACTAAGGCAGGGCCAGGTGGAGCTAATCCTATGTCGGGGATGAGTTTCCCCATCCCTCCCCCTTGACCTGTGCCAGGCGCCATCTTGGTGAGAATCGAAAGTGACCAGACAGGTGGGCCGACTCTAGGTCAGGCTGTGGAGACTCCAGAACTCATAGGCCGAGGGTGTGGCTGCACTCAGGCAGCCCCGACAATATGGAATCTTACTAAAGATATCATTTATCTTTTAAATTTATCTATATTCTTGGAAATGTCTTCGTTGTTCATTTTAGAACAATAAACTGACAAAGTCACCGCAAGTAGCAAGAATTCACATCTTTCTAAGGGTAAACGACTCCCCAAATCAGTTTCTTGTCCCAACACCGGACAACTTAGAACAGTAAGACTATCACTGCTAAATATGGAACATACTCAATATGGCAAATTGCCTCTTGTAAAGGATAAACAATCATATTAGCCTAAAAAATTTTATGAAAGTAAACTATACATGTAATTAAACTCCAATGAAATAGATTAAGCAATTATCGAAGAAGCAACAACTATTGAACATTAACATTGGTATAAGAACTGAACTGTTTAACCTTAAAGAGCAAAGTAAGACTATTAGTCTTGTTCTAATGACTACTATGAGTTGAGATTTCTTTTCAAATTCCAAGTGAGCAGCAGACTTACACGATGGGGATCCCAAATTACACTAGTCCCTTGACTGACATGAAAATGGCTTTCTTCCTGTACCTACCTCAGTATTCACAAATGTGATTGCCTTTAAACAAACAAAAACTGTGAGCATCAGCCACCAAAATACTATTGAAAAGGTTTTTGAGCCCTTTGGATCATTTCCGAAGTGAGCCATGCAGAACTGTTTCCAAACCACACTGCCACCCTCTCAAATTCTGCCTGTTGACTTACTTTGTGGCACCGTTGCTTCTGCCTCTCAACTTATTCTCAGTAAGACTTAAAGCTATGAAAGATATGTTCATTATAGGAAATTTGAATAATAAAAACAGAAGGGAAACACCCACAATTCTACCAAATTTTTTTATCCAGGATTTTGATAAAATAATTACAAACCGAACAAGGTATTTCACATCTTTTTTCAATGTTAGAAGAAAAAAAATCTTTAAAAGGATTCATCCAGGCTTTGATAAATTTGGTTAACAAGCATGAACTGACTTAATGGTTAATTGCATCCAGAGTCTTTACTAGGAAAGCAATAGCCATATTACTTAGCCAGTACAGTGTAAATCAGAAAACTAAACACAGCAGGTGTTTCTTTTTGATAAATATCATTTTCATAGATGTGCCTATAATAGCTACCATGTATAAATAGAAAGTATATTTAAGGGTATAATCTTTATATCAACCACAATAGTAAGCTACCATTACTCTCCCTTTATAAAACATGGTCTGAAATCGAACACACAGTTGTTAGATGATAAGCTAAGAGTTTTAGAAAGTAAACCTGTTCCCTCTGCTTCCCGGGGGCTATGCTTCCCACTACAGCCTACCAGCCCATCTTAATCTGCACAGCTAGGCCTGTGGCTAAGCTCTTGAAATCCTCATTCCTTCCTCTTTTTAAAATTCATATCAATAATGTTGAGCACAGCTAGGTATATTAAACTGTTTCTATGATTATTTTGCCCAAACAAAGCCCTAAATTCAGGATTATTTCATTAGATGCAGAAACTCTTTTAAGGTTATTTGTACATATTGTCAATTGCTATCTCAGTGGGGTTATCCAAATTATAATTCAATCAGCAGAGTAGGAGAACCTTGAACTTCATTGTTCCCTCCATAAAAATCTTGGTTCACTTAATATATGAAAAATGATTCTTCACTGTTCATTTTTATCTCTTATCCACCAGGTTTTAACACATGAAGTGTCCATTCTACAGAATGAACTGTACATACAGGCTAAGTCCTTGAACTAAAAGCTGTGGGAGTAGCAATCAGGCCTTTATTTCCCTTTATTCACCAGAGTCATCCAACTCTGACTCTAAGTCAAACACCGTAAGATGAAAGACCTCAAAGAGTCATGGATAAGAACGACAGACACATAAACACAAAATACAGAACAGAGTGGCCAGCAATGTGACCAAAACAAGAGGGGGAGGTCCTGGAAGCCTTTTTGGGCATGCTAAGTCCTGAGCTCTGAGCTGAAGTAAAGCAAAATGTAGCCATCCCTGACTAGCACACCTCAGTGGGGTTTTTTTTAATTATTTTTTTTTCATTACAGCTTTAACATATTCCGTAACAATTTCCAGAGCAAGGATACATCTCTTTCAAAAGTGGCTATAAATTTTTAGGTTCACAGTTGAATTAATACAGTTATACAATATTGAACTCAGTATAAACCCTGTAAAACATAAAATTGAATGAGTTTTTGACCTTTAAAAAAAGATCTCCATTTCCAAAGGTATAATTTGTCCAAGCCTACATTTTCCAAGTGTTTAACCACAAATTTTCTGTGTTCCTAAAATACTGTGATACCTCACTGAGCACTTACCATTCCATTTTAAAATATGCTGTTTCCTACATTTTTAATGCTACTAACACTTAGATGTTTATACATGTCTTTAATCTAATCTCTATGTATCTGATTCTTACTAGTCACAGTCAGTTACACTCAGATCCTTGGCACCTGAGTATGTGTATAAAGTCATCAAGTAGATGTCAATGGTAATGTTTATCACCTCTACTAACATGAAGTAAATTTTTATGCTTCCTCCTCAAATATGGCTTTTTTTAATTTGCTGATTTTTTTGTATGTATATCATATAGAACATTCCAACAATTTTATTCATCTATACACCCACTTCCCAAATGGCACCCTCCCATAGCGCCCCCCACTACAGCCCATATACTCTGTCATCTCTTTTACTGTCCACTGTGTTGTTGGCACCCCCAGCCAGTCCCCAGAGCTTGTCCATCTGCTGAATCTAGTCAGCCTATCTAGAGATCCTTGTTTTAGGAAGATCAGCTGTTCCTCATCTAGCAGCAATCTCGTCAATATTCCTTTAGATAAGATTGGGGTCTGCTGTTCATTTTCCCAGTTCTATGCTGGGTTACTGTCTGGGAGTCTTTTGGGACACCCTGGCCAATAACTCAAGGGAAGGTATCTCTTGTCTGGCATTGTTTCTTGTTATGTAGCCTTTAGCTATACATATGGACTCTAATATATGCCTAGGCAAGGTTTATTTGAGAGCATTTGGTCTTTGCCCAAGCTTTATCTACATGGCACATGGTAATTAAAAGTACCAGACTGATGGAACTAACTTCTTGAATGTTTAACAGCCATACTATGAGGCCTATACTAATTTGGACAGAGGGACATAAAAGACAGTTTTTGCTCCTTTGCCTCCTAGGTTGACTAAGTTCCAGGGGACTATGAGCATCTCTCAAAATGTCCCGTAACTGTGGTGAGTCACCAGTCCTCCTGATCAAGGAGGCTATGGAGACCCCACCAGATGGACTTGAACCAGTGTCCAGTCTACAAAGAGGAGGGTCAACACAGAGGAAACATTTCCTCCATGCTTCCAAGTGAAGCCAGCCATGGTTGAGCAGGACCTTTGACTTACCTTCATAGGCAGAACTCGTAAAAGAATGGAGCCAGGGGCTTCTCCCAAGCCCATGTTATCCCTGAGGACCAGATCCTCAAACATCTTAAGAGTGAAAATAAAGTGGTTTATCTGGGCCAACTGTAGGGTCTTAAACACCCAAAAGGAAAGTATAACGAAAGATTAATGAGGTCAACACAATTTTTTAAGACTCCATACATATAGCTAAAGGCTACGTAACAAGAAACCTCAGTGTTCTTTCACCAGAGCAGCTGAAACACTATTGCACTTGTCTCCATGCGTTTCACTGGGTTGAATGTCTTCATAGGGATATACATTTGTTCAATTAGATTTTAATCCTAGCTACAAAGCCATTTCCTCCTATTCCTCCTATTTTTCCCTCTTGACATTTACATATGTGAATTATCCTTTTGAATGTGTAAAGTGAAGTTCCCTGGGAAAGCTACACCTTTGTTGAGGACTCTGCAAGTTGATTTCAAGTTCTGCGACCGTTTAGAGTTGGAAAGCTGCAGATCAAAAGCCAAAATTATCTTGGCCTATCTTTAATCCTCTTAATATCCACTTATCACCCACCTCTCATCTGATCTAACATTCTATCAACTACCAGGTAAAACCTTTGGAATCTATTAACTTAGTTGATTATTAGCTTACCAACTCAAAAGCCAAGAAGGCCATCACACAGCATTTGGAATGCAGCAGAGATTTCCCTACCTTGCTTATAGCTTGTGTACTGTGATGACCCCACTAATGGATTTAGAAGATGCATTGATTTATGGCTGTCTTTTGTTCTGTAGTAATATAAATTCATATAACTGCTTCCATTATGGTCACTAGGGCAACTTGAGTCCTTGGTCCCCCAAGCTGTGGTCACGCATGTTTACCTCAGAAGAAACGCTCTCTTACCCCTTTGGAATGAGAGCTGAGTTTTGCAATGACCATTGTAAAAACACTGTTCACCACGGGTTCATGAGAAAGGTTAAAAGGAAAGGAAGTAATATAAGTGTTGGTGAAGTACATGGATAACAGGAACGTGCTTAGAGGCTGGAGAAATCGGTATAGTCACTTTGGAAAGCGGTTGGCAGACCATAATAAACCAGTTCTCACATAGCCTGACTCAGCAATTCCACTCTTGGGTACACAAGTACAGGCATCTGCTCACCAAATGGCATTTTTTCCACTAAAGTGGCACTATTCAGTTGCTCCTAATTAGAAAATACACAAATGCTTATCAACAGTAGAACAGATAAACTTATCGGTATGATCACATGAAGGCGATGTTAAAGGCAGAGTCGGATTTTTGAAAAAGTTGTTACTGTACGAGTATTCTATAAAGTATAAAAATATGCAAAACTGTTGTTCTTTTAGGAAATAGGAAAGGGAACAGGAAAGGACATGAAAGGTGCTTCCTCTGGATGCTGGTAAGGTTTTTTCCTGAGATACTGATACAGTTGTACTTTTTTCTGTATGCATATTACACTTAATACTTTCTTGTGAGAAAGGATGCTGCAATGTAGCCCAGGCTGGCCCCAAACATGAGATCCTCCTGCCTCCTCTTCCTCTTTCCAAAAGAAAAATTGTTTTAAAAGCTGGAAAATACTGATTATGTTTAAAGTTTTTAAAACCGTCCACAATTCCATTATCCAGGCAACTGCTTAAATTAATACATTGAATTCCTTCCTGCCAGTTTCCTAGAGCCTGTGCACACTTGGTTCTTCTTTAGCCTTCTCCTTGATTTTTATCCAACCACAGAACTACTGGGTCAACAGCATTTTTTAAGAACTGAGTTCGTTGTTTCCCCCCAGAAACGGTGCACCAATTTACAGCCCCACTGGCACGGTGTGAGTGCGCGGTGTGGCCCAGTCCCCAGTAGTTTCTAGTGATCGGTTTAAGACGGCGGGGCTTAAGGCACGGCTAAGGGAGCTGCCATTTCAACACAGCTGCGCCTCGCTAGCTCCGGAAGCCTCCGGAAGCCGGGCCTACGCGCCAGGTTCCCAGCGTCTGGCGCAGCCCGGTAGCCGTGGGAACCGCGGCACATCTCGGCGCCCGCTGAGCAGCGGAACCTGAGGGGCGACGGGAGGCCAGGCATGGAGCTGCCAGACCCCGTTCGTCAGCGCCTGGGCAATTTCAGCCGGACGGTGTTCCGCGACTCGACCCGCACCGGGCCGGAGTCCAGTGAGGCTGCGGGTGAGTGGCACAAGGGTGTGGCTCGTGGTCGAGCCGCGCAGGCCTTGCCCGGGTCAAAAATGGCGGCTTCGCCTTCAGCCCGGGTGTCGCTGCTCCGCCGTGGCACCTTCCTGTGTAGGAAGCTGGAGCCCTCGTGTCCGCGAGGCGGGCGGTCGCGTGCTCCAGCCCACCGGTTCCCACCATCTCTGATGGCTGACTGGGAAAGCATCCTCCACTCGGCCGGCGTCCCAATCCCCGTCCCTGCCTTGTCGGTCTTTTCCTGCCCTCCTGGAACCAGATCCCGCGGTGCTTCCTCCGCCGCCTTTACTGCTTCCGTCGCAGATCACACCCATATTCCTTTTTCCACGCGTGAACTCTTTCAGGGAATAGGACCTTTTTGCTTCCGCTTGGTTTGGACTATTTTTTAAAAGATCATTAGAAAGCAAAGTCACCTCCCATAGTTGCATTTTATCATCTGGTCATTTGCCCAGTCCCCAAACGTGGCCGCTTTGTTATTTCGAAAAACCTGGAAAATTGTGTTTCCATGTTTCTGACTCTAAGGGTGAGCCTTGACAGGCTCTAAAATCTGATAATACAAGGTGTCTGAAGTCAGTAGATGGATACTGAAAAATGTCAAATAATATTTTACAGTCTGTAGGCTGCTACAGCAGCCTTAAACAGTGATGTATGGACATGGCTGGATAAAACTAAGGACATTGAAACTTGAATTTTATATGACTTCCACCTGTCACAAAGTATTTTTTCCCAACCATTTAAGCATGAGAAGAGCTGTTTTAAGTTCGCTGCCTGTGCCAATACAGGTGGTTGGTCTGCAAAGTTTGCCTGTCCAAATATAATGCTTTAAATTTCATTTACAGACCTCAACTTGAAATTGTAAAATTTAATAAATCACATCTTGTACTTTCATGATTCTTTCACATATTAACAATTTTGCAACTGAATAAATTTAATCTGTTGAAGTCAAACAGATCAGCACATCCACAGCTGATCAAAATTCCTTGCAATTTTTTTTTCCAGCATTGGAAATTGAACCTAGAACTTTGATAGTCTAAGTAGCCACTCTATCACTGAGATCCCCACAGCCTTAATAAAAACAAAACAAAACAGACAAAGAAAACTTTATTTTGTAGGACATTCACTAAGTGCCCAGACTGGCCTGAAATTTACTTCTAGTTCAGACTAGCTTTGAACTTTGAATATTCCTGCCTCAGTCTCTTTGTAAAGATTTGACTACAGTTTCTGCTCTAACCAATGTCCTATTATTTTCCCATGTTTTCTTCTTGGTGGATCTGAAGTAAGTTTGATTATACTGTAATAAGTTTATATCATGCCACATCCACAGCTGATCAAGAATTGTACTCTTAGGAAAAAAAAATCCTAGGCTAGTGAATTTTTTTCAGACTTAACAGATTTTAAAAATTCATTCCTGTAGCAGGGGTAATTTAATAAATTAGGATATGCAAAAGGAGATCACACTAATCAGGCATAATCTTGAAGGTAAAGGAGATTGTTTTGCTGTGAGAGACCATGATTATTTCTAATATTTTAAGGTATTAAATATTAAATTTTTTAAACACGGAGAAAAAGAAAAAAATGTTTCAAAGAAATTCATATTGATCTTTCTAAAACTCGTACATTTAGACCAACTAATTTAAAATATATGCCCATTTTTAAAATGTAGTTAAATGTAGAATGTAGGGCTTCATTTTAAAAATCAAATTCTTAGTTGCAGGCACTTCTTCCTTACCTGATAGCAAAGGGGATTGGGTCAGCTAAACAGAGCTCGTGTCACAAATGGCTCCCCTGGTGAAATCCTCATGATAGTATGCTTTCAGAAGCTCGTTCTTCCTGCTTATGTTGCTTGGTATTCAGATTATGTAAAGCAAGATAATAGATTGTGAGCAGGAAACGGTCTGTGCTTACCTTGAGACTGTATGTAGTTGTAGAAGATGGCACTGTTGGATGGGTACCCATTAAGTGTGACAGCCACAGTGGTCAAGGAAATATTTGCAATATTTCTAATCCTCATGAGCAGCCTGTGAGGAGTTCTAATGTTATCACTGCAGAGATGATTAAGTTAGTGCTCAGAACGGTCAACTAATTTATCTCAACTCTGGTGTCCAGATTCATTTGGATTCTAAAGGCCATGTCTTCAGTGCACCACACTACGTCTTGGGTGAGGAGTAAGATTCTTGCCAGTACTTCTTATACACAGTGTAGAGTGATAAATACCTGAAGGGGAAAGAGATTTCTGCTGGGGTGGGAAAATATGATCAAGGAAGGATTTGAGGGGAAAGTGGCACTAGATTGGGTATTGAGGAATGTAGAGGGTTAGGATGTGCTGAAAGGAAGAGCATATGTATCTATAGTTTAAGGGCAGTTATCATATGAGAGTTTACCCATAAGAGATTCATTTTATAGAACTCTTACATAGTGCCCTAAAGGAGCAATGATAATCATCTGTTCTTAGGATTTCATACTGACATTCCTTTTTTGGATTTTTCGAGATAAGGCTCCATACGTAACCCAGGCTGGCCTCAAACTCCCTACGTAGCTTGGACTAGCCTCAAACTTGCTATTCCCCTACCTCAGCCTCCGACAGGATGACAGGAATGTACCTCCACACCCAGCTGATACTCCATATTTAATCTAAACAAATAGTGTACAAAAACGTCAGTAAACTGTAATGATGAAATAAGTAAATAATATGAAACATACTCCCCAGATAATCAATATTTGAAGTAAAAGATATTATGGTGACTATTCCTTATAGTATTAATGATTATAAATAGGTCTAACATTTGGAGTTTTATTGAGCCAATATTATTGATTCTCGGAATAAAAATATTTACAGGGCATTGAACAGGATTACAAATTTGTCCTTTTTTTGTTTCTTCTGTAGATAATGAAATGGTCTCCAGTTTGCCACTGCAGATGTCACTTTATTTTAACACTTACTTTTTCCCACTGTGGTGGGTGAGCTGCATCATGATGCTTCACATGAAGGTAAGTCTATGCCTCGCTACTGCTGTTCTTCCCTCACATGACATGGCCAGGAAAAGTTCTTAAAACTTTGATTCTGGGGGCTGTAGAGATGGCTCAGCCATTAAGAACTGGCTGTTCTTGCAAAGGACCTGGATTTGGTTACCAGCACCCACATGGCAGCTGACTGTCCATAACTCTAGTTCCAGGGCATCTGACACTCTCTTCTGGCCTCCATAGGCATTACAGACACAGGTGCACTCACATACATGCAAGCAAAGCACTCATTCATACAAAATTAAATTGATTAATTAAAAAAATTTCTATTCCAGGCAGGTGTTGCTTTCTACAAAATTTTATAAACATGTTTTACTTTAAAAAATTTATTTTTATTTTATGTGTATGAGTGTATTGCCTCCATATATGTAAGTGTACCTGTGTTGTGCAGTGCCCACAGAGGTCAGAAGAGGGCATCGGATCCTCTGGAACTGGAGCTCCAGATGGTTGTTAGCTACCATGTGGGTGCTGGGAAACAACCTCTTAACCTCTGAGCCATCTTCTCCAGCCCCATGTTTTGCTTTTTGTTTTTAGTATTCGGTCTTGCCTGATTACTACAAATTCATTGTGATCACTGTTATCATCCTAATAACCTTGATTGAAGCTATCCGGTTGTACCTGGGCTACTTGGGTAACCTGCAGGAGAAGGTAGGCTCGTCTTCCTTTCTTTCAGTGCTGCACATCAGTTCAGTAAGTACAAGGCAGGGAGGGGTGGTAGGAGCGCTGGCCTGGGCCAAAGGCCTAGCTCCAACTTGGGGACTTCCGTCTCTGCTTAATCTTTTGAGCTCTGGTTTCTTCATATATATAAGACAAGGAAAATAATACTTAATGAGTTAATTGAGGTTAGGTGAACTGATATAAAGTATCTGAACATAGTAAACACTAGCAATTGGTAAGCTTTCTTCTTAATCTTGAAAATATTTGGTCAATAGTAGAGAAGGGAGTCAGCCAGAGTAGGAGAGGATGAGGGAGGAGGATGGGGGTAAATATGATCACAGTACATTTGGTACTTGTATGTATTTGCAAAAAAAAAATGTGTCTGTTTAGATCCTTGAGAGAAGAGAGATCCACTTCCTATGCCAGGCCTCTGTTTACAAAATCATCAATTTGCTTAAGTATTTACAGTTTCTAGAGTATTAAAATAGTTCTGTGGTTTGCTAGGTCCATCATAATTAAGCCAACCAGTATATCTTGCTGTATTTCTTAACTTTTTTTTTGGAGCAGGGTCTCCTTGTAGTCCCAGCTGGCCTGGAACTCACTATGTAGATTAGGTTGGCCTGAAACTCACAGAGATCCTCCTGCCACCGCCTCCCAGGTGCTGGGATTGAAGGTGTGCCCTACTGTGCCCGGCCCTTCTTGCCATTTCTTCAGCCAGTCACTCATTCCAGGGTGATATGTTGATTCCCAGTTATGCTGGTGCTTCCCAGGTTAGACTGTCACCTCTTTCCTTGTCCTTTTTTGAAAAAATTTTATTTGTATGTGTGTACACATGAGTCCAGTGCCCTTGGAGGTTAGAAGAGGGCATTGGATCTCCTGGAGCTGGAGTTAGAGGTGGTTATGAACCATCAGATAAGGGTACTGGAACCAAACTGGAGTCCTCTGGAAGAGCAGTAAATGCTTTTAACTGCCAAAACATTGCTCCATCCCTGTCCCTGTCCTTCTTTGAACAACTTTAAAAGTTGAACATCCTTGAAGTCTTTCTTTCACCTACTCTAACACTATCTCTGTGGCATTTAATCTGTACCTTTAAATGTTGCATTCCAGGGGGTGGAGAGGTAGTTCAGTGGTTACAACACTTGCGCTCTCGAAGAGGATTGGGTTTTGGTTCCCAGCACCCACATGGCAATCCCAGTAGATCCGATGCCCTCTTCTGGCCTCCACAGGCATTGAATGCATTACATGCATTCAGGCAAAACAATACACATAAAAATATTTTTTGTTTGTTTTTCAGACAGGGTCTCCCTCCAGCCACAGCTGTCCTGGAGCTAACGATGTAGACTAGGCTGGTCTTGAAGACAGAGATCCACTTGCCTCTGTCTCCCAAGTGCCGGGATTAAAGGTGTGTGCCACCATGCAACACAAAATAATTTTTTTTCATGTTGCATTTCAATTTTTGCTGAAGTATAAGTTGTCTCACATTGTTTTTCTCATCTAGATAGCTCTCTAAGGGCAAGGCCCATGGAATGCTTCTTTTGAATTACTCAGTGTACTGTAGTCATTGTAGTACTGAGTACCTGTTTGTGTGCATAACAAAAAGCTATATTTTCCTGATCTTACAACTCTTGATGTGTCTCTGCAGGTTCCTGAGCTGGCTGGCTTTTGGCTTTTGAGCCTTCTACTGCAGTTGCCTTTAATTCTTTTCTTGCTCCTTAATGAAGGCCTAACAAATCTGCCCTTGGAGAAGGCAGTACACATCATCTTCACTGTCTTCCTTACTTTCCAAGTCATTTCAGCATTTCTAACTTTGAAGAAAATGGTCAATCAGTTGGCAGCTCATTTCCACCTCCAAGACTTTGACCACCTGTCTGCAAAAGGAGATGTGAGAAGGATGAGGTCATGTATAGAAGAGCTTTGATCCAGTACTGCTGAGTGGTAGTCTGAAAGATGATTCTAGAAGACCGAGAGAGCTTCAGAACATCTGTGGTGGAGCATGAGCAAAGGGGGGTTGTATACTCTAGCTCTGAGCTTCCCCTGGAGGCAGTGATGAGACCGCACATGGGATGTGAACGCAGTACATCAAACCCAAAGTCTAGATGTCCAGCTGATGCAGAATCTCTTGATTTTGCTGCTGTAGGATTTTCAGGTGTTTACATGTCTGTCTATTGCTGACTGTAGCCTACCAGCTTTTCTGTAATGTTTCTAGTTATAATCTAGAACTAGAAATCTGTATATTTCTTTTAACCTTGTCAGTTATGGGCTGTGATGTTTCTTGAAGCATATGGAAATGCTTGCTAGTCAGTATGCTTATGCATTAGACTATATTTATAAACCAAGAGACCAAGTTTTCATGTGTGCTAGTGCTAAATTCTAAATCTAGTCTCAGTTGTTACACGGAGATGAAGGCAGGTGGATTCTGGTATTTAGGGAATATTTTTGTCATAAAATTGTAATTTTCATAAAACCATGTTCAGTATTTGTGGCGGTGGCGGTATGCAAACTATTTTTACCATAAATTATAAACTATTTGTGTTACAGTGTCAGCAACACAGTCTACTTGTCTTGTGCAATTCTTCTGAGTTTCGAGTTTGTTTTAATTAGGGCTATAAAGGAAGCGAAGTATGAGCACCCACTATAAAGCAGGCACTGTAGGGGGCCCCATTGAGTTCATCTGTAAGGCTACTGTTCAATAAAACACTGATACATGTACATAGCCACTAAATTCACATGAAGCCTGACCCATGTTACACACGGTGAGAGCTGTACTTATGATCCTATTTGGAGCGTGTTCCCTTATGGAAAAAAAGAAACCTGTTTAAGGAAATTAAGAACAAAATTTCTTGGGCTTATCTAAACATTATTTTTAAGTGTTTATTTCGATTATCCTGAGGGATAGAATATTTAATTTTCAGGCTTTCTTCTGTCCTATAAGGAAATACACCTTTATAAGTAATGTATTTTACTGAGGGACTACTTACACTACATTAGAAATTGTCTCCAATTCTTTTATCGTAATTCATGCTTATCTTAGAATTTCCATGGTTTGCCTTATTAATTCTTTTGCCTACTTTTAAAAAATTGCTTCGGCCGTTCTATACTCCTAGTTTGAGCCCTGCGCCACTCCTAGTCTTGGGGCCCCAGACACCTGGGGAACCAATACTGCTTCCTGAACCTTCTCACCCAGACCAACTCAGTGCCTTTCTTGGGCCCCAGGAGCACCAGTTCTGATTCTAGCCCC
>NW_008340163.1:232856-276666 GCF_000622305.1 Nannospalax galili
CAAAATTTCAAAAAAAAAAAAAGTTAAGTGTTGGCTGGGGAGATTTGGGGGAAGAATTGACAGAGTACAGAGGACTTGTAGGTTGTAGGGCAGTGAATAGTTTTAATGAAACTATTCTGTATGATGTTGTGGGAGTTATATGCCACTGTATATTAGTTCAAACTCATAGACTATATAATAACAAGAATGACCATAGCACAGACTGTGCACTCTGGATGACAATGACATGTCAAGGTAGGCATTAATTGTAGCAAATAGACCATTCTGAGGCTGGATGCTGGGGAGACCATGTTTAGGGGGGTGGTTTTAGGATATGGAAGAATTGTGTGTTTTCTGCTCCATTTTGCTGTGAATCTAATACTTCTCTAAAAAATAAAGAGTGTTTGGAGATACAAAAAAAAAATTGCTTCACTTCCCACTTATTTTACCTGGCCAAACTATGCCTCCTCAGTTGCAAGGAATACAGGAGTTCGTGGACAAGATGGGTTTCCAGTCCTCAGGTGTGTGATGTGGGAAGTAAAATGTTTACACAAAACCTAGAGACAGTTGGCAAGTATAACTTTATGAGGGAGAAGCAGTAAACCTTACAGATAAGTCCTTGGCCTTCAATGCATCTCCTCTCTGTATTCCTAGCACTGAGCACCCAGGATTGCACATTAGCCCTTCATCAACTTCATTTAGCATTCGCCATGCTCCACACTGGAGGGGAGGGATTAACAGCAAGGCTGGATGCATATACACTCCCTCTTGCCTGTACAAACAAGAACTGGTGGAAAAACAGATAATAATCAATGATCTGTAACATGGGCCACCTCACAGGGTTCCAGAGAAGGAACATTGAAATGACTTGGGAATCTGGAAAGCTTTCCCAAACAAGGTGACAGTTGAGCTTTGAAGAATGACTGGACATTAAGTTCCATCTTAAGGAATAAGTTAATAATGACTATATTATTTCATGTGTTATAAGTAGTTTGATATAAGCTCTTAGAGGATGCTTTTGCTAAAAAGCATTGACGCCTCGCTTGGGCCTACTAGGCTAAAGGCACAGAGATTAGTCATTGTCCTAAATATGCAACCACATTGGATTCCAGGAAGGATGAACCCTCATAGGACAGACTCCCCTCTCCTGCCATGAGGGCAGTTATCCACAGGAGTGAGGCTGCACTGTGAAACAGAGGGAGTTATAGGAACCAGATTAGTCCCCTTGAGGATAACTGGTGGATAGATTAGCAAGTATGGACCACCTTGCAGGACTGGAGCTGAGGCAGTGATGGGCAGGACCATCTTGACCAGTATTTGATTGTGCATACCTCTTGCTCTCTATTTAAACCTGAAGTTTATGTCAATATCCCAAAGATGATGGAATTGAGGGATCACTGGAACCTTTTATCTCTTCTTCCCAATGTGGCCACATTGACTCTCCCTCTCCCATCTGCTTCTCACAGTCACGTATTTGCTTAACTGGCATATGGGGCAGGTAGCTGAGCCAAGCCTGCTAGGACTGCTGGAGCCCAGGCTTTTGCTCTAAAAAACTCTGGTGACCAGTATTGGCAAACGCAACAGGAGAAAAGAAGCCTTTGAATATTTGTCTCTAATAGCAAGACACCCTGCACATATATTAAGTACATCTATGATATGCAATGCCCATGGAGGCCATAAGAGGGCATCAGGTTCCCCTGGAATTGGTGGTTGTTAGCTACCCTGTGGGTGCTGGAAAACAAACCCAGGTCCTCTGCAAGAGCAGCCAGTGCCCTTAACTGCCATCTCTCCAGCCCCAGATTTTGTGTCTTATTAATATAGTCGCTCATGCTTTCTGCTGATTTTCTCTGGCTTTTGACTATTTGGGTACTGAGTCTTAAAGTCAAGGTTCACTTAAGTATTTTTGTTAAAGCCCTACTTAAGTAACCATTATGTAAACAATTATTACTTTACTTTAAGATGATTCCAATAGCCTATGTATCTGTGACTAGATGTGTAAAGATGTGTGTGCTGAACTTTATCTAAATACTATGCAAAAGTCTGCAGTTAAAAGCATGGGAGTTTAATACATGCAAAGACCAACAAGTACTGTCTTTTAAACAATATGTGTTACATGTGGATTGTAATCAGTACCAGGCAGATGACAAGCTCCACCATCTGGGCAATGCTACCATTTAAAATTTGGTCTATTTACCTTCACTAAATAAGAAGCTTATTATTATATTTATTAGATACAACTGCACATCAGCAAATGAGTCTATTTGTGGCCACTGCAACTGTTCTCTAAATTTGTAAGTTTTGGTTTTTGTCAGTGCTTATAGACCAAACATTTTATCAAGCCAAAGATTCTAAATTTTGTATCAAAAGTAGAAGCTGAGTGAATTATAAAGGACTTCTGCACAGATATAATACTAATTGTTGTAGGCTCATCTGTTTTTTATTCATGTTCATCAAGTGTACATGCTCTCTAAATCGCAAAGCTCAGGAAAACACTTTACCAAGGTGGTGTCCTCCAAAGCTAGACTTGTTAGTGGTCCTAGCCTTTTCCAGGCCTGTGTTCATGTGCTCTTAATTACATCATAGCTTTCCTCTTTAAGCAAAAATAGACATGCCCAGACACTATACAATCCAAGCAGTGCCTCTCTAATAGCCTAAAAGGTATTAGATGTTGGTCCTCTAGGGAGTGTATCTGTAAATAAGTACAGTCTACTTTATTTATAAAACTTTTTGTTTATTTTTAAAAGACAATATTAAATGGAAATTGGTGTATAAACATAACCTATCATTGACAAATTATGTCATTCTTTAAACTGAAACAAGTATTTCTATTATGAAAAGAAAGACAAGTTGATGGCCCTGTAAAATCATTAAGTATCATAAGATGCTGTGTACAATAAACTGGATTGTTTGTCAATTCCTAAACTTTCTTAAAAATTCTCCATCTTTTGTCACCCACAGTTTTCCCTCTAAAGCATCTACAATCATATATGTGGAAAGTGGTTCTACTAAGTAAAAATAGCCTTTTTAAAAAAGCTATCTTTAAATATTTGCTTACTGGTTGTGTTTTGTATTTTCCTTGCAAAACTTTGTAATCTGTCTTTTGATGTTCTTCAGAAGTACAGCTTCTGATACAACCTGGGCCATATTTTTGAGATGCTAGGACATCTGCCTCAGGACGGACAGCATTGAACGTGGCAATGGACTCCAGGTCAGCTCCCCTAAGAGCCATGCCTTCTCATCCTCAGTTGCTGGAATTTGCTCCCACAGGGGTTTACCAGCACTGACTCCCTGTCATCAGTTACCTCGTCCACCCTAGGATCAGATCAGACCAACTGAGACAGATCTCATACCATCAATAAAGAGCAGTCAAAACCAGACCAAAACATGGTATTGGTGATGTCTTCAAAGACAAAGGGGAAAATGATCAGAATCAAAAGGAAGTCTCACTGGGCACGGTGTGCATACCTTTAGTTCCAACACATGAGGCCCTGAACCTAGGAGGATTGTGTGATTGAGGCTGACCTGAACTACATAGGAAACCTTGTCTCAAATCCAACAGTGAAAAATGGAGTCACTCTGCAGAAGTTATCATCTAACCTCTATATGCATACTCCCCCCCAACATCATACATATACAATATTAATAAATAAATAATTTTAAAGTGTCACATGTGGGGGCTGGAGAGATGGCTCAGTGGTTAAGAACACTGGCTGCTCTTACAGAAGACCCAGCTTTGAATCCCAGCACCCACATGTTGGTAATCCCAACAACTATCTGTAACTCCAGTTCCAGGGGATCCAATGCCCTCTTCTGACCTCCGTGGGCATTGTACAACAGAGGTGCACTTACATACCTGTAGGCAATACACTCATACACAGACAATACCTCATTGGTTCACCAAGTTGGACTTGGGTGAAATCATTTCTTTGATTCATTGTTCATGCCCTATCTGGGACAAAAAACATTTGTCCATATCGCCCCAAGAAAAGTAGCACCCTAATTTATCCTTCAGAGAGGATGATAATGATGACAAAAATGATGTACTGTCTTGTCCCTCTCTCTATTTAATGCTATTACCATTAAATAGAGCTCTATCTGAAATAGTCTTTTATGTTACATTTGACATAATCTGCTATTGCGCACACTATATCAGAAACAAAAGAATATTTTTGTGTCTTTCTACAATGTTGACTAACAATAAATTCTCAGGGTGCGGTGGTTTCAATGACAACAATTTGCCAGATACTCCCACTTGCCTTGATAACCCAGGCCAAGGCAAATGGATTATTTTATTCTAATCTTAATTACTAATAGTGACTCTCAGATCTCACATTACACAGAAATTATATCTATATACATGGGAATATGTAGGTTGCAGAATGGCTGTAAGAGTCAAGAGGCCACAGCAGAGATTAAATGTCTATATTGATAATGAACAACAGCTGAGAATCAGGTCATTGAAGGTCACAGGTTTGAGAGAAAACCTGCAGATTTGAGTCCACCTGCAGAGGCAAAAGGACAGGACCAGATCCAGATAAAGAAACAGGCAAACGGATGGATGGTGGGTCCAGATGGGCAAACAGAACAGACGGACAGCAGTTGATTAAGCCACATCATCAGCAGGGACTGAACTGCAGCCCCTGGCACAGCCGGGAATTCTCTACCTATCAGTACTTAACACATGCACTGGCCAGTCAGATGACAGACGGGTCAGTGGGGGCCATCACCATTGTAGTGCTAGGTGTCCACCTCTCTGTAGGATCTAGGTGAGGGTGTTACACCCATTGTCAGTCTGGTATGACCAGTAAGTTCTTGGGCCTGGTTTCCCTAAAATGATTCGAATATACCCATTGCCCCTACAGCCTCAATTCACCCCAATAAGTTTATAGGGTGACACCCTTTCTATTCCCAGGAATAGTCATTTTTAGTTTGTACTGCGTGGGTGGTACCAGAATGCTGGTGCTGTTTATATGTCCACCCAGGTGCACAGTCATTCTCCATCCCAAAATGGAGTCAGAAGCCGCTTATAAAATGGAGTCTCCCAGAGCCAAACACAGCCTGCAAAAAACACTGTTTTACACAATTTGGAATAAGTTAGGGCAAGGCACAGCATGATCTCGACATCTACTTAAAGTCATTATGTGAATCGATTAAGAGTCTAACTTTTCAAAACTTAAATAGAATCACAAGATTTTTGAGAATAAAGAAAATGCATCTATAATTCTTCCGCCCTGAAATAGCAAGTATTACCAAATGTCTTGTTTCTTTGATGTTTTTCCTCTGTAAATGTTGTTTTAAACCATAGCTATGGGCAGGTGAGATCACTCAGCAGGTACAGGCCATGCCTGACAGCCTGTGTTCCATCCCCAGGACTCCCATGGTAGAAGGAGAGAACCAATTCCTGCAAGTTGTTGCTACACACACACACACACACCTACCTCCAGGACATGGGAGACAAAGACAGGTAGAGTGAGTTCTCTGTGAGTTCCAGACTAGCCTGGTCTACATAGCAAGTTCCAGACCACCCAAGGCTACACAATGAGACCCTATCTCAAAAAAAGTGAGCCAGTTGATTACACACACCTGTAATCATTGGGGAGGTAGAGGTAGCAGGATTGCAAGTTTTAAGTCAGCCCGGGCTATGCAGGAAGACCCTGTTCAAATATATATTTGTATTTCAAAAATCAGTAAATGCGTACTTAAGATGTAGAAGCACTTACCAGGGGCTGGAGAGATGGCTCAGTGGTTAAGAACACAGGTTGCTCTTGCAAAGTCCCAGGTTTGGTTCCCAGCACCCACATGGCAGCTAACAACTGTCCTTGACTCCAGTTCCAGGGGATCCAACACCCTCTTCTGGCTTCTATAGGCACTGCATGCACATGGTGTACATACACACATGCAGGCAAAATACTCATACACATAAAATAAAAATAATAAAGTTTTTTAAAAGCACTTACCATTTTACACTCTGCTTTTCTGAAAACATAAGTTTACGCATGCTTCTACATAGTTGCATAAGCATCGTCTTGGAAGATTTCACATTAGTCCTTCAGGTAAGTGGACTGTAGATTATTTCTATAATGTTGACTTTCCTATTGTTGGATATTTGCATTGTTTTCTTCTTTTGCTTATGTATCATTGTAATTAATACCCTACACATTTAGAATTTCACTTATCTTAGGTGATTCTTTGTCATTAATAAGCCAGATTCTCAAAAGTGACACTGCTTTATCCTAAAGCCAAACATTTTAAAATATCTAGTTTATTTTTTGGTTCATTATGACATTTTCATATATACTCTCATACTTTGTTTGTATTTGTCCAGAACTACTCTTCCCCAGTCTCTGTCCTCATCCTCCTCCATTGGTCCCCTTCTCCTACCCAATAGACACCCTCCACTTCTACTTTCATGTTGTGTGTGTGTGTGCATCAAAACCTCACAAGCTTTCTCTCATATGCAGAATCTAGATATTTATGCTACTTTGCCTCGGGTATAAACATTTTTAAGGACTTGATGATATAGTATCCATTTTTTGTCATTCACCACCCACAATTGTAAAAACAGTAAATGAAAATTTTGACAACAGACTTATGGACTTCAGTTATCTGTTTGTGGTTATGTTGCTGAGTACCCACTGCAGGAAAACTGAGTCACCTGGGGAGGGAGAAAGCATCTAAAAGCTGTGAAAAGAGAAATGCAAAGAATAAGGGAAAAAAAACTAAAATGATTTTTGAATTAAGGGAAAACTGATAAGGGATGAGAAAAGGATTAAGCAAGCTGGTCACAGTCAGCAACAGACAGTGAGACATGGCAATAAAAACTGGGTCATTGAGTTGGGACAGCCCTAGGACATAAAAAGACTGAAATGAAGCAAAGCTCTGGCTCACTTTGTTCTTCAATATTGAATTTTTTCAGAAGCATAGAGCATGAAATATTATAGTGATAAGCCTAGATTGGAAACATAGCCAAGAAAAAGAGGTCTTTAAGGGATTGTTTAAAATGTGCTGAAGGAATAATTTGGTTTGGTCTTAAACGGCTCAAAAAGTAAATTGACATAAAGCTTTTGCATAGCAGAATAGGCATAGAGGCAGAAAACAATGAGGCAGATGGAGTGCTTTTACCCCAGAAATCCTTAGCAGGTAAAAGTGTTAGATTTTGGTCATAGAAAAAGTTCATCAGAAAGCTTAACTGCTCTATTTGATAAGTGCAATTAACACTAATTTGTCTTGAGTACATATCTTTATTCTAGCTCTAAAAAACTCTTATTTGGAGATATTGTGTTAAAATATTTACTGGGTATTGTAAGAATCACTTAAAAATTACATCTCTATCCCTGGCCCTAGCCCTAGCCCTATCTCTATCCCTATCTCTATCCCTATCCCTGAGTGTTTAAGTATTTTAAACACTTGGCCTACAAAACAGTTTAAATATAAGTTAAACCACAGGGAGTAAATTTTGGCACATAGATTTATATTTTTTCTGAAAATGAGGTTAGGCATTGGTGTGTAATCATTTTTAAGCAAAGTTAAGAGAAGACAGAACTCCTTAAAGCAGCACATAAACCAGAGGACAGCATGGAACATATTCTGTGAAAAGCCAAAGACACGGATTTTAATTTGAATTTATCTGTACAACATGCTCCATGTAAAGCAGGCCCACAGCTGACATCCTTGTCTGGAGGAGGCTTTTGAACTGTGATACACACAGTCCCAAGGTTCCTGTCTCAGCTGTCCTTCCTCCACCGGGGCACACAGCTAGGTGTTTAAGCATTCAGCAACATTAAAAATGTAGACCTCTGAAAACAACAGTCAGCTAAGAATGGCTTTGTCTTTAATTTTTCAGAACTGTAATAGCGCTATATTTGGTTAATAGGAAAGTGGTATTATTGATTCATCTTCAAAGGTTTTTTAGTTCCTGATCTTGAGTTATTTATATTCTAATTGAAAGAGGTTAGATACACTGCTCATTAGTACAGTCTCAGAGAAGAGTGCCTGATCTTCAAGTTACATGCACATTTGATATTATTTTATAAATTCATTGGTGCCTAGAAGTATTAAATGATCACAAGAGAATGGAAGCTTAGGACTGATAACTTTTCTAAAGAGAACAAGAGCTTACTGAGTCAAAAAATTTGGCACTCTGGAGGGAGGATCATGAGTTCAAGGCCATCTGGCCTACACAGCAAATTTCAAGGCAGCCTGGGCTATATCAGTCCCTTTCTCAAGAAAACAAAACAGAAGTCAAGGCTATTCTAAAATTACTGCTCCATAGGGTCAATAAACCCTTACTAAGGAAGGGTGGAAAGTTAACTGCTTGCTGTTCAGTAAGTCACAAACTAGAGCAATATTCTTTTTATTTTTAATAGGTTCTGACTGTTCTGCAGAGTAAACTTCATGCTGTGAGTGCCAACATGTCCACAATGACACACCAGCACTAAAAAGATAAACAGGATTGAGTTTTTCCCCTTCAAGTCATAGACTATCAAAAAGATCAATTAGTTTAAGGCACCACATGCCTCATGACAGCACTGTTTTGTTTTGTTTTGTTTTGCTTGACAGAGTCTTACTATGTAGCCCAGGCTGGCCTTGAACTCTCACATTTGAGATCCTCAGCCCCCACCTCCCAAATGCTGGGGGTACAGGCATGAGCCTGCTGTTTCATGACAGTATTGTAATTACACCACATGTAAGGTTAAGTGAGTGGGTAGGCCTGTCAAAGGCACAGGATAATGTTCAGCACAGATGCACCAGCATAGGCAGAAGTCCAGACATTTGAAAATAGGAAGCCAAAACAAATCAAAGGGATGTCCCAGGTTCCCTATGAGCTGTGTGGAGGAGGAAAGGGTGAAATGAATGAAAAACTGCTACCAGGATGTTACATGTTATACAATATAACAAATTTGAACCTGATGTTACAGGCAGTGAATGGTATATCTATATTTAAACAGAATCGCTGCCATCTTTGAAAATAAAAGCTGAAAAGGAGCACTAATTTGATAGATGACAAAATCACATTTCAAAAGAATCTCATGGGCTGGGGCGATGATTGAGTCACGTAAAGTACCTGCCCTGCAAGTGTGAGGACCCGAGTTCGGATCCCAGCACCCACACAGAAGGCCAGGCATGGTGGTGCACACCTATAACCCTAGGACTGGGGGGTCAGGGCCGAGACAGGTGGATCCTTAGGGCTCACTGTCCAGCCAGTCTAGACAAAACAGTGAGCTACACGGTCAGTGAGAGACCATGTCTCAAAAAATAAAGCAGAAAGCAATAGAGTAAGATAACTGACCCCTGGCCTCCACACATGTATGCACAGGGAGTGCACCTGTACACACACATGCATACATACACATACACCACACACACACACACACACACAGAGAGAGAGAGAGAGAGAGAGAGAGAGAGAGAGAGAGAGAGAGAGATTCACAAAAGGCTGAACTGTCGACCCCAAATGCATTTACCACATGCATGCAAATGCAAACACACATGCTCCTCATATCCACACATGTACTTTTCAGAGAATCAGTTCATTATTGCATAACTCTTCATGTTTTTCAAGGAGAAACATCTGAGTAGTCAGGAGATGAGAAGGAGAAGCAGATACTATAGAAGCACCAGGTAACAGGCCAGGGTCGCTGCTCTCTGCTGTAGTGCACATTTTCCTCGACTTTCAAGTGGCATCAGTACTTGTTCTTATTGAGAATCCAGAACCAAACCTAGTCTTGAAATTGCTCCCTTAAGAAATTTTCAAGTTTTATTTCCTATAGGGCAATAACAAAGCTCCTTCGCATGGCACGCTGGGCCTCTTTGCCCCACCCAGCCTCATCTTGCGGTCATCCACCCCTCCATGCCACACCATCACAGTTCCCCCACTGTGCCATTCTGAGTTGTGCCCTCAGACCCTTTCTCTCCATATTGCTCTTCCTGCCTCAAATAATCATATGCCCACAATGAGACCTCACTTATTTCTTACTACCTGGAGCAGTTGCCAGAGCCTTCATGAAAATTCCCCACTGTCTCTAAAGGTAAACTTGGACTCTTCACGTGATTCCCTCTGTGGAACATACTCTATTACTACATCTGGAACAGTCTATTAGATTCGTACTTTGTTGATTTACATTAGATTCCTGCTACTCAGTTATAAGTTCTTCATAGCAAGTGTCTTATTTATTCTTATATTCCCAATGCATAACATACAATAACTGATTTGTAAATTTTGGGTGTGTGAATGTATTTGTTAAAGGGTGTCTCTCTAGCACAAAGGGTTATGCTATATGAACTTTGGAAACAGACCTATTTTCTAACACTTGTTCTATTTATCAGCTTGACTAAATTAACTTAAATTTTAATTTCCTTATCTTTAAAAATGGATGCCAGTACAGCTTTGCAAGAATGAAGTCAGCATGATATAGTGAGAACTTATAGCTATTATTACTGTAATTTTATTTACTGAAATATCCAGACAATTCAGTTCCTTCTGAGTCTTTAAACTCACCATTTGCTTATAAGAACTCAGAAACCCCCAGGAATGATTAAGCAGGACTTTTGATTATTTGGTTAAAGACTTACTCATAATGCGGAACAGCTACAGACAGTCTGAGGACACTGGCACCAGGCATAGGCATGAAGTTTGTGGTTCCAAGGGACTATTTGTAACATCAAGCTATAGCTACAGAGATTTCTTGGAAAGCAA
The DNA here is from genome assembly GCF_000622305.1 of Nannospalax galili. NCBI lineage: Eukaryota > Metazoa > Chordata > Mammalia > Rodentia > Spalacidae > Nannospalax > Nannospalax galili. The sequence goes on from NW_008340163.1 coordinate 243,532, forward strand.
AGCCTCAAAAGAAGAAAATTAGATACTGGCATAAGAATATTTCTAACAAGCCCATATATAAATAAGCAGTAGAGACTTTTCCCTCTAGAATGTAGCACATCTAAGTTTCCCCCTATTTCTTAAGAGTACTAGTCTTCAAAGTTGTAAAGTCTTTAGAAATCACTATTGATGAGGGAGGAAAGTTAGAGACCTTGTGTCAGGAGGCGAGCTAATTACTTTGGTTTTGCGTGCATGGGTTTAACACAGTTTGGTTCTTAGCTTTCCCATCCAGAAACTCAATTTTGTTAGTGTACCATAACTAAATAGACTCAAAAGGAGTGACAGCAGCAACCAAACTCATAAAAGACATATGCAGACCAAATACAAATTTATTAGTTTATAATCCAAAATACAATTGCCTTTCCTACATGCTTAGAGGAAATCTAAAAGGCAAAAAGTCATTATAGATGCTTGGTATGATGCGATCAAAGACATGGATATTCTCATCACCTATCACTCAACTCCACTCTGGGAACGTATCTACCAAGAAACTGATTGCCTGAAATGAACTGGGACTCTATCTTCCCAGGGCCAAGGGAATATGGGCAACATCAGTGGAGGTCAGAAATGTCATGGTATGTGTACAGAATCCAAGCAGTGTGTGTGATGCTGGAGGAAAAGGTGAGAGGAAGAGAAAGGACAGTATGAAGCTGAAGGCACTAGGTAAGCCAGGTGATGGGAAGTGGAGAAGGGAAGAGTGACCAGGGGTAGGCAAAGAATTACTAAGGAGGAATGTTCATTCCGCCCTACACAGCTGAGTGATTTTCTGTAGCTGTCTGGTACTCTCAGACAGAAGTTAATTAAGCCAGTCCAAAGTGGGGACTCCATTCAGTGGAAGAACAATATGGAGAGCTCAGGTGTCAATAGAGCAGCAGATGAAATGAGCCATGGGGAGCTCCACAAGACAGAACGAAAGGGAAGCCATGGCGGGTAGTCAGCTGAAAAGGTGAGACGAAGTTTGGATGAGACAGAAGACAAAGTGGAGTCACTATCTCCCCTGCAGTCACTGAGCGTCTTGTACCTGGTACCCCCAGTATGAAAGGCAGTGCTTATGTGCTTAATAATGCTGATACGAAAATACTTAATAATGTTGACTGAATGTACAGGTGGAGAAATAAGCAAGCTGCTAGAACTCTACTCACTCATATCTTGATCTTTGTGGTATAAAAAAAGACTTCTAATATTAACAAATAACCCCTCTTACACTTAAGTGTAAACTTCCAAATTTGGCTGTGTACCCAATACTAATATAAATAACAGCCACCTTTCAACTGGACATGTTATCTACCAGATGCTGTGCTGGAACTTTATCAGTATCTTATCCAATTCTCATGACAGCTCTGCAAGGCACATATTATTCCATTTTTCTGAAGCCAAAACTGGGGCTCGGCAATGGTTAGGAACTTGCCCAGGATCACACAGCAAGTAAATGGAAGTCAGGATTTAAACCTAGCCAGTGTGGCTCTAAGAGGCCTTTTCACTCTGCTGTGTTCACTCTCCCTAAACACATGCTCCAAAAATGCGTTAGGTTGATTTAGACCTGTCCAGTCCGGAAACCAAAACAGAAATATTGAAACTATTTCTTAACTTTGAACCCCTAGACTATTATATCAATGAGGTTAATGTAATAAAAGGTATCCACAAGTATTGTCACTGTTGGCTTATCGTTTTTAATCTAATAATGTATTTGCCTATAGGAATAAGCAAACTAAAAATCCCAAGTGTTTTGCTCTTAGTTGGAATTACACTGACTCAGAGCCTCATCCTGCATCATTTCATGTTGATCAAAGTAGACTGGCAGTTAAAGAGATGTGTATTTGATTAATTTTTACTAAGGAGAAAATCCTTTGGCAGACTCATCGAAAGGACTGCCCTTTGCTGAAGTACATCCTTGTGAAATGTTAAGTGCTCTTATTGCTCTTATTTACTCTTCCAAGTTGTATATCCTGAGCAATGCTATTTCACCATCATGCAAACACCATAGCATGCACTTACACAGACTAAGATGACTAGAACATCACAAGGCAATATAACGTCATGGGACTGAGATGGGATGATAGGGCGGAGACTGAGGTCCAGGAGGCCTTGCACAGTTTTACAAAATTAGCATATAAAAGAAGTTGGCAAAGAAAGGCAGAAAAACCCTGGTAAGGCTCTCTAAAAACAACCATTGGTAGGCACAGCAGCACACCAGAGTTCCAAAAGGTGGCCCAAAGCTCTTTGTAATATTAAACAGGTCCAGGAGAAGGCTCAACAGGTAAAAAAAACATTTGCCTGATGACCTGAGTTTGATCCCCAGAACCAACATAAGAAACTAGATACACTGGCACACACCTATAATCTCAATACTCCTACAGCAAGACAGGAGAATCAGCCAGAAACCACAGGCCAACCAGCCTGGAGTACACCATGAACCAGCAGAAACAAGAGACCCTGCCTCAGCAAGGGGGAGGATGAGAACCCATCCTGAAAGCTGTCCAAGCACCTGCACATGCACACAAATATAAACTTAAAAAATTATTTTAAATACCAGAATAGACACCCCTGGAAGAGGCTTAAGATGCTAATGAGACATGTGATACATGAAGTTGTGTGTACCTGCAGGTAAAAGAGCAGGCACAGAAAGTCCACGCTATGCAAATAACCCACAAATGCCACACTGTGACACAAAGCCTCAACTTTTTCTCCTCTCTAGCCTACTTCCTCCCCTTGGACGGTACTGACTATCAGAGAGGTCTGATAAGACACATAGTTAGTGATTGGCAGAGCTGAAATTCAAATTGAGAAATTCCAAGGTTTTCCCATAGTTCCATTCTACTTTTAAAAAAAATTCATTTTTTTGTGAATTTCATTTAGTTTTTAATTTGTTTACTCTTACTTTATGTGTAGAGTGTTTTGCCTACATGCATGTAAGTGCACCCCTGTCATGCAATGCTGGTGGAGGCCAGAAGAGGGTATCAGATCCCTTGAAACTGGAATTACAGACAGTTGTTAGCCACCATGTAGGTGCTGGGAGCTGAGCTTGGGTCTTCTGCAAAAACAGCCAGTGCTTTTAAGTGCTGAGCCATCTCTCCAGGCACTCCCTACCTTCTCCCTTTTTTTTTTTTTTTTTTTTTTTTTTTTTTTGAGACAGGTTCTCATTATGTAGCCCTGGTTGGCCTAGAACTCACTATGTAGATCAGGCTGGCTTCAAACTCACAGAGATCCACCTGCCTCTGAATCCCAAATGCTGGGAGTTTAAAGGCATGTAGCACCACACCCAGCAAACAATTTTTTACTTTGTTTTTTTCAGATAGGCTCTCACAATGTAGCCCAGACTGGCCTGGAACTCACTGTATCACACAGGCTAGCCTTGAACTTCCTGGCAGTCCTCCTGCTTCAAATTCAGGAGTTCAGGGATTACAGTTGTGTGCTATCCTGCCTGGCTGCTGTTCTCCAGATTAACGGGAGCCCTATGGCCCAGCAGGTACAGGAGATTCTAGGATGCAGAAGATGGTGTTCATGCACTCATGAGATTTACAGCCAGAGCATTGAATGTAGGGGAAAAACAAAGGTGCTAGATCGGGAAACTTTGGACCTCCCTGGCCCAAACTCTGTCTTATTCAAACAGCCAAGGGCCCAGGGCTTGAGGCCACCACTGGAGCTAGGAAGCAACCAGGCTTCTATAGAAGGTTGGCATGCACACCTTCTTCCCCTGGAGTAAAACTGAAGGCTAGTTTTTATGAAGCAAATCTTTAAATGTAAGTTGATGAAGCACAAGCTGAGGTTCTATCAACAGGAGACCAGGGGCCAGGCCTGTGGGGGTCAGAAAAGGGTTCTGAGGAAGTCTGCATCATTGCTGGCTCTGGGCCACTAAGGTGCCCACATACTTTCCTATTTCTCTAGAAAAGGGCTGGGTTGTTAACATTTTAGAAGGAGAAAGCTGTTACCACAAACTCATACTTTCTTGAATCCTTTACAGCGCTACAAGTCTGTGACTCAGTGTTTCTCCATTTGTAAAATTAGAAGATGAGAAACTGCCAGATCTTCATCTAGGATAAAGTCTTACAAAATATTAGACAAATATTTTCTGAAATCAGTCTTTGGTCCTGGAAAAACAATAAGAAAATCACTGACTCGGGATTTCATGGATGTGAAGATTGCAGAGCTCAAATGTACAGGCTAACTTAGTAACGTGTGTGTGTGTGTGTGTGTGTGTGTGTGTACACGTGTGTGCAGGTGGTCACACTTCTGTGCACTCATGGAGACCAGAGGAGGATGTCAGGTATCCTGTCCTACCACTGTCTGCTCTATTCCCTTGAACCAGGGTCTCAGTGAACCTGGAGCTAGGCTAACGGCCAACAAGCTGGATCGGATCCTCCTGCCTTTGCGCCTCATGGTGGTTGGTAACAGGTCCATGGCCACACCTGGCTTTTTTATGTGGTGGCTAGAATCTGAACTCAGATCCTCATACCACCAAGTGCTCTTACCCACTGACCATCTCTCCATCCCTTAATATTTGACGAGAGTTTTGTTTTGTTTTCTTTCCATTTTTTGCCTTTGTTCGTGAGTTAAGAGTGAGGAGGTGAAGCACACGTCACTTGCTACTCTGTGACTCCTTATCATGAGATTTCAGTATCACCTACGGTGTGCCAAATTTGTTTTGAAAACTTTAGTCTACTAGGCTAAAAAAACAGCCCTCTAGGTTATAAAAACAGCTCCTAAGCCCTGTGAAGCTCTTGCCTTTACTGCATGAGAAAGCAAATAGCTCTTCCTTCCACAAACAAATGCAAACCAACATATGAACTGAAAAGTGAAGAAACAGCAAAAGCACAAGAATGCTCAGACCCCTGCTACAACGCCCACTCCACTCACAGGGCCCAGGCAATCAGGAGTCCACATAGTCCTCGCCCAAGACAAAAGCCCTTTGCGCACAGCAACCCAGCTGTAGTTAATAACACAGCAATATCAGGAGCAGATCTGAATGCATACACTCCAGGAGGAGATTTTTATAATTTCAATAGAGAAAATTCCACCTTCTCTATTCCGAGCCAAAAGTAAAGTTATGCACGTGGAAAATATGCTGGAAACAATGTGGGGCTCTCCAACAAAAACATTCCTTCCCTCATCATTTTAATTATTTGAGACAGCAGTGCTTTGGAACTGGAAGATGAAGAATCAAAGTCATCACTCATCCTTGGGGGACACCTGCCCTGGGTGTATTTTATTGCAATTGCTTTTCTGAAGGCTGAGCTACTCCAGGGTACCTGTGGGTTGAGGTGGGAGTTTGTAGGGAAGGCATCATTATTTTTACACTTCAATCCTGGTTTAAGAGCCCACTCCCTCTATCACTGACAAAAAGATAATCAAGTGCCCCAAGAGGGTATTCTGGTTTGTGTGTATGCATTGTTTGGTTGTTTTAAAATCTGACCTCCGAGCAGGGAAGTCGTGCTAAGGTTAGGGACGTCTTTAATTCTACAGCAACAAAAACCTAGAAATATTTGTGTACTGAAACTGTGTGACCCATCGGGGGAGGGGCTGGGTGCAGTGCTGGGCCACGAACCCAGTTTAGGCAAGCACTTTATCACTGAACTAACTCCCCAGCCTCAAACTTTTTAAAATCCAGCCTTGCCACAGGTTGAGAATTTTCTTTCTTCCTTGCTTGCTTTGCCTAGACTCAGAATCCAGGAACTGAGCCTCTCGGGAGAACCTCGCCGAGCTACAGTAATGGATGGCAGTCAGAATTCTTCCTTGCTGATTTTTAAATTGTCTTAAATATCATGGGTTTTCTCAATCTCTCCCCAAAAGCTGTTCTTTCTTCAAAATATGTTGATTGCTTGTTATAAATCATCTATTTCTCCTCAATGGAAAATTTCACACAGTGTCAGTGCCAGAGCATTTATTTTCCATACATCATCTCTTTGCGGAACTGATTTTAATAAATACAAATAGTTCTGCATTTGGGTCATACCTCCTACTGCAGCTATTTAAGACTGTCAGCTCAGTTGCTTTCAAAGTCACAGACAGGAAGAAACAACATGGCCAGATCAAGTTTGTGTGAGCACAAAACCTGCACCCTGGCCTGACAGCAGGCCCTGTGCAAAGCCATACTTTGCCCATACCCTCCTTCCTAACTGCCATCCAGAACCAGAGCGTTGAAATAAACTGAATACTTGACCTGCATTTAGTTCACTTGGGCAAAGTTGGTTGGGTTTTGGTTTTGACTCCCATCCCAGCTTCCTCCTGCTTTCCACTCACTTGCTTATCTCAGGAACGGTTAGGGCCAGATGAGAGCTGTGAAAGAGCTCTGGGAAAGGTGAGCTGAATAATAAGCCCCAAAAGACAGACACACCCCGATCTCACAGATCTCACAACCCCCGTGAGAATGTTAGGCTAGTGGCAAAAGGGGATGGCGTCTGCAGATGGAAGATTGCTAAGGCTGCTGGCTTTAAAATGAAGAGAACACCCTGCATCGTTTGGGCAATCACAAGGACCTTGAAATGAGGAAGAGGGAGGCTGAGGGTGTCAGAATGACCAGAGGTAAGGAAGACTCAGTCCTGACTGGCTTTGAAGCTGGAAGGGATCATAAGTGAAGGAATGTGGCACCTTTAGAAGCTAAAAAAGGCAAGAAAGCAAGTTCTCCTCTAGATCCCCAGGAGGCACTACCGACAAAATGAGTCTCACCCACTGACCCCTATTTGAGACTATGGCACTCCAGAACTGCAACAAATGTGAGTTTAAGAAACCGACTACAGCCAGGTGTGGTAGCACACGCCTTTAGTCTCAGCACTCGGGAGGCAGAGGCAAGCAGATCTCTGTGAGAACCAGGCTGCCTGGTCTACACAGTGAGTTCAAGGTCAGCTGGGGCTACAGGGAGACCTTGTTTTGAGAGAGAGAGAGAGAGAGAGAGAGAGAGAGAGAGAGAGAGAGAGAGAATAGGAAAATTTGTTAATAGTGATTGAGAACTAATATTAATAATTACCAAAATGACTCAACTAGGGCTGAGCATGGTGGGTGGCACACACCTTTAATCCCAACATTCAAGAGGCTGAGGCAGGCTGATCTTTGTGAGTTCCAGTCTACCCTGGTCTACGCAGCCCAGGCCCACCAGGGCTATATAGTGAGATATCGTGTCTCAAAAACAGCCAAGCACAGTGGCACCCACCTTTAATCCCAGCACTCAAGAGGCAGAGGCAGATGGATCTCTGTGAGATGTAGGCCAACCTGTTCTCCATAGTGAGTCCTGGCCAACTAGGACTACAGGGAGACCCTGTCTCAAAAAGACCAAGAGCAAACAAAAAGACAGCAAGGACTGAAACAAGTTCTAGATGTGAGGTGAGCGAGATAAAATGCATGTTTCCCTCCAGTATAATAACAACACAGCTATCTGGAGTGGCAGAGCTCAGACTGGACCTGCTTCTGGAAACCCCGAGCTGCAATCATTACTGAAAATGGTGGGAGGTTCATGGGTGGAATACCCCACACTGTCACCAAGATGGACCTTGCATCCTCTCCTGCCACGCTGTCACCTCCACTGGAGCGTCCACTTTGTCTCTCTGGATGCGGTCTACCTTTCCAGTCTCCCCCACTGTTTGCAAGCTCATTTTCCTGGTAACAGGGTTGAAGCTGGCCAAGAGGACTAAGATCCGCCTCGGGCCAGGGAACTCTCCAGGCATGCCTCTGACCCTCAGGTTCCAGATTCACAAACAGGAGTGAGTCGCTGAGCAACTTGAGCTTTATTCTGTTCTTGCTGCAAGATCCTTCCTACTTGACATGTATCTATCTCATCAGAGGCCCTCCAGGGGGAGGGGTGGAGCAAATGGCAAATTTGAAAATGATTTTCTTCTGGCTATGCATTAGCATTTTGTTTCAGTCTTGACCCAAAGCCTGTTCAAGATGAAAAGCTTGAGGGATTTCCAAAGCTGGATCAAAGCCAAGTTGATTTGTGTCCACGTCTTCAGGCCCAGCTCTCCTCCAGGTGCCCTGGAGAATCTGTTATTCCTGCAAAGCTACAGTGGCTCCTGAGTGCCCCAGTCAGGCCTGCTGGATCATTCCTGAGCAATTCACCTTCCATGGGAATACCACTCTGATCCACATCCTGGAACTATGTCTTCTGCAAATCAGCAGGTTTTAAACAAACAAAGGCACATTTCAGGACAAACCCCAGACTATGTCATAAGCTATGAATTTAGGAAAGCAATGGTTTTACTCACCAATATGGAAATAGAAAGGAAAAAAAGTGCAGCATTTAAGAGTAAAGATGAGCTTTGTAAGGTTAATTCCATGCAAATCTACATGAGATGGCACAGAGGTAGTGACTCAAGAGAATGGAGGGACTGGAGGTGGTGGGGCTGTTTCTGAGAATCCTCCACTGACCAGGCAGAAATGAGCAGAGACATAGCAAATAGCCAGTCATCTTTTGTCGCATTTTCAAAGCTGATCCTCAGCAGCTTGCCACATTTTTATTAATGGTGAATGTAAAAACTGTTAAAAGGAGGGCTGGGGAAATGGCTTAGTGGTTAAAGTGCTTGTCTTCTAAGCATGAGAACTGAATTTGACACCCCCAGAACCCATGTGAAAAAGTGGGGTGTAGTGGCACATCTTATCATTCCAGTGCTGGGGAGGCAGGAACAGGCAGATCCTGAGGGCTCACTGGCCAGCCAGCCTAGCTGAAGAGCAAGCCCCCAGGCCAATGAAAGACCCTGTCTCAGAAAACAAGGTGAATGGCACTTAAGGATAACAACCAAGGTTGTCCTCTGGCCTCCACATGCACATGTACACATACGTGTGTACACACACACACACACACACACACACACACACGCACACCTGTTTAGAGGACACATTGGATTAATCAGATTAAAGACACACTACCTGACCTTTTGGCTCTTGAACATATCTTTTTTTTTTTCTTTTAACTATTTATTCTTTATGTATATAACTATCGGCTCCCACATGTACCATGTGCATGCCTGGTGCCCTCGGAGGTCAGAAGAGGGTGTTAGATCCCCTGGAACTGGAGTCACAGATAGTTGTGGGCCACCATGCAGGTGCTGGGAACTGAAGCCCGGCTATTCTGTAAGAGCCACAAGTGCTCTTAACTGCTAAGCCATCTCTCTAGCTCCCTTTTTAAAACAGAATATCTTCTATTTATTCTTTGACAAGTTCATACATGTAAATGCATCTTGATTATATGCACCCCCTTCTCTCTCCTACTTCCCTCAGGTACTCACAATACATCATGTTCTCCTTTGCTTGTTTTGTTTTGTTTTGTTCAGACAGGGTCTCACTGTGTAACCCTGACTGGCCTGTAACTCACTACATAGACCTCTGATCTCAATCTCACAGAGATCTGCCTACCTCTGCCTCCCAAGTGCTGGGACTAAAGTTGTCAACCACCATACCTGGCTTTCTCTCCTTTTTAAAAATAATCCATTAAGTCCAATTACTGCTGCCTGTTACAGTGTTGACTTGACCTTGTGCAGGTAACCATGGCTGCAGTGAGCTAGTTGATGGATGCAGTGGCCATGTAATGTCCAGAAGACAGCATTTCACAGCACTCCTCCCCATCCTCTGGCTCTTACATTCTTTCCATCCCTCTTCTGTGATATTCCCTGAGCCTTGGAAAAGCGGGTTAACACAGATGTCCCATTTAGGGCTGAGCACTCGATAGATGCTTATTCTCAACACTTTGGTCAGTTATGAGTCTCTGTGTTGTTTACCACTGTAGAGAGAAGCTTCTCTGACCAAGATTGAGAATAGCACTAATCTATAAGCATAAATATTTATAAAGCAGTTTGACATGCTTTTAAAAATATTTTATTTATTAAAAAATATTTTAATGAGTGTATTGCCCATATGTATATAAGTGCTCCCCTGTTGTACAATGCCCATGAAGGTCAGAAGAGGGTGTCAGACTCCCCTGGAACTGGAGTCACAGATGGTTGTAAGCCACCATGTAGGTGTTGAGAATCGAACCTGGGTCCTCTTAACTGCTGAGCCATCTCTCTAGCCCCTTGACATGTTGTTTAACAAACCAACATAGTAGGCCCCTCCCTAGGGCCTCCAGCCACCTGAGCCACAGGCTTTTGAACAGGTTTACAGTACTAGGCCTGAATTCCTTCTTGTGGAGCAGACTTTAAATCCAATCCAGCCTTCATGCCACTATTGCACCAGTGAGCACATCTTGTCTGGAGACTAGTATTGTAGCATGTAGGGTTGGCTGCAGGGATGCCTTTGATGTCTTTTCTCCCCCAGTGGCCTGCATAGCACCTTCTGGCATAGGTCAGTTCCATTTTGATATTTCTGTGCCCTGCAACCACAGTGTGTTGTGTCTTCAGCAGTAGAGTCTTACCATCTAGTTCCGGTGGGTAACCAAGCGCAATGGCAATCGCCTGTGTTATTTGGGGGACATCTGGGGCCTCCCAGATCAATAACACTTAGGGAGGTATTCAATGCCTGACATTGAGGTTTTTCATTTAATAACCCACACAGACTATGTAGGAACACATATCTTATAAAAAACCATATACCTCTTTTCTCTGTTATATAAAACACAGGCCAAGAAACAATAGACAGAAAATGGAGTTGTGGTGGCAAGTACATTCCCTATAGGATCCTTCCCGCTTCTTCCTGATCAGGGGGGTTTTGTTGAAGTTTAGTAATCTCCTTTGAGAATCGCAAAGTCCAGTTTGATATGATTTTTCCAAATACTGGACTATAATGCACATAGAAGCAAGAAGGTCAGGAAAGCAGGTTTTCAGGGGAAGAAAGTAGGAAATCATGGGCACCGACATCATCACTTCCCACCTCACAGCAACGGGCAGCCCCCAGACCACTCTGTATCCTCCATTCTGCTTGTCTGAGGAACTCTCAAGTAATCCTCTACCAACAGACTGTGTGGCATGACCATCCTTTCAAAGCCGCAACATTCTAAAAAATACAGGAAACTGGAGAAGGGGGGGTTCAATGTGATGAACACAGAATTGGAGACACAAGCAGAAGCAGAATCTGGGGGCCTCTTCACACTCTACCACTAGGATTAGAAAAGGGTGAAAAGCAACTTTCGAGCTGACACTATGCTAACGTGGTGCACACACCTCTACTTCCAGCACTCTGGAGGCAAGCAAGGAGGATTGCAAACTCAAGGCCAGCCTTGGCTACTGGCAAGTCCTAGGAGTCTGGGCTACACAGTAAGACTGTCTAAAGACTTTTTTATTTATTATTTTTATTTTATGTTGTATGAGTGTATTGCCTGCACATAAGAGCACCCCTGACATGCTCTGTCCACAGAGGTTCTTCAGCATGGGAGCTCCTGGAACTGGAGTTAAGGATGGTTGTTAGCTGCCATGTGGGTGCTGGGAATTGAACCCAGGTCCTCTGCCAGAGCAGTCAGTGCTCTTAACTGCTGGGCTATCTCTCAGCCCCAGTAAGACTATCTAAAACAAGCAAACTATAAGAACAGCTGAGGGAAGTGCCCTGGCTGGAGAGGTAAAGCCAGAGCTTACAGGGTCATGGGAAGGACCCACTCATTGTGAAGTGACTGGTCTTGAAAAGGAAAGAACGCTGGCAGCATTTTTAAAAATAGTGCAGCACTTGACGTCTAGAATTCAGTATCAGGGGACTGACTAGAATGAACTTAGCCCTAATTGTCAATTTGCTTTGATTTGTAAGTCTCTTATTTAAATCGCACAAATGAAAGGCACAGATGAGGATTGTTGCATGACTTTCAGGGGCTCCTGTTGGTTTTAATAAGAGGAAATGTGGATCACATGATCCTGAATCACAGCCTCAGAACCCTGACTTTGCATTTGTGCTTCACTCCATACTCTCCTGTTTCCTAAGGAAGCCAGACAGCTCCTTCAAGCACTGCATTCCACCTTCAGTGAGAAGCTACAGAGACAGAGCCTGCTGTGACCAACTCAGTCAGCATGGCTGTGACAGGGCACATGGTTAAAACCCTGGCTTTAGAACTAGACAGGCCTGGTTTGAGTTCTGGAACGTCTTCCTCTGAACTGAAAACCTTGGGCAGCTCATTTAAGCTTTCATTAGACATAATTCTCTTGACTGCAAGCAACATTTTCTACAAAGAAGTTGAAAACTGATTATTTTATACACTTGGAAACTCAAGGGTCTGCACTCCATGAATAAGGAAGCTACATTTTAGGTTCTCTCAAAATACTCTTTCAACACCTATTTGTTTATTACTTTCTTTTTGTGGCAACTAACAAAATCCCAACCCAAACTAACTTAGCATATAGGAAGTTTATAGGTTCATCCAACCTGCCCATGGTTGGAGCCCCAGACTTATCAACTCCCAGGATTCCAAGATCACATCTTCAGTAGCAGAAAACTTCTTGAAAGTTTCTGAATGACCCCATGCCTCTCTATGGATCCTTCATTATAACCAAGAGAATGGTGTGTCCTGATTAGCCATGGCTGGGTACATATTTGTCCCGTTGACTAACGGTAGGCGGATAACCCACGCTGCACAGAAGGCACTCCCCAGACGAAAGGTGTTGACACTGTATGCTCCATAACATGCACACTGCAATTTCTCTGTCTCCGGTTCTCTCATCTGCAAAATGGGGATCCTTTCTCAAAGGATGAGTATCAGAGAAAATAACTTCTTAAAGCATCTGGCACATTGCTCAAATGAGGGTACCTCATGTTTTGCCAATCAGTAATTTACCATTAAATTTTGTTTGGGATAAGTGGTGGCTTAAAAACAAAAAGTGTCAAGCTGGGCATGGTGTTGCACACCTTTGATCTCAGCACTTGGCAGAGTCGGGCAGATCTCTGTGAGACTGAGGCCAGCCTTGTCTACATTATGAGTTCTAGGCCAGCAGGGGCTACAGGGAGACCATCTCAAAACAAAACAGAGCACAACAAACCAAAACCCAAAGTGTCAAGTTGGCTGAGCAGAGCCACATTTCCCAGCAGTTCCTTTCTTGTGTTTTTGTTTGTTTGTTTTGTTTTGTTTTTCAGTTTGTGCTGAAAGGGCGGGGCACGAAGCTGCAGCCACAGTGTCGCTTACTTGCCGGCTCACCTTGTTGGCGTGGAGCAATGGTGAAGCGTACAACAACTCTACCTTCCCTGGACACAGACACAGCAGCTTTACAGAGACCCTCAGCCAGCCTTCAAACTTGTGAACAGTCAAAGCTGTCTCTATCTCTGCCCATCTCTCTCCCCCTCCTTCTCCAGTCAGACAGACCAGAGAGAGGCCTTAAAGCAGTTCTCCTCCCTTTAGACCCTGACTACTGAAGCAGAGTCCGGCTTTCCCAAACCCCACATTATTCTTTTTGGGCTTCTTCTGGACGCTGTTTCAAGATAAGTACAAAGTGGGATAAAACTAGAGCTAACAGTTAAGATAACCTTCAAATTAATAATTTTTAAAAATAAAGTGGGCTGAGAGGGAGATTATGGGAGTTATAATAGAATGCACATTATACATGTATGAAATTATCAAAGAACAAACTCAATAAATTTTTTTTTAAAAAAGAAAAAAAAAATCCCACAGCCCTAACTACATTCTGCCTTTCCTACCAAAGGTATCAGAAATGAAATCAATGAGACTAGCATCTCCTATTGATCTAGCATTGGTTGGTTCTTGCCCAGGTCAGTGCAAGATGTTTGGGCCAAAGGGAAAAGTACAATTGCTTAAATCAATCCTTTTCAGTCTGGTCCCATATCAACTGAAGTCCAAAGAATGCACGCATCTGATGCACTGCAGATGTACAGGATGGCTATGTGCTCCCAGGGTCTTGGCTGGGATCCCAGGGGTTGCTACCAGGGTCAGTGTTCTCTAGATTTCCTCATTCCTGCCCTCTCTGTACAAGAAGCCACAAGAACAGTACATGTTGCTCCATTCTTGGAGCTGAAGGGAACTCATAACAGGCAACATTGCCTAAGAAAGGAAGCATTTGCATCCTGTCACAGAAGTTGAGGTGGGTTTAGGAAAATGCAAGTCCAGTTTGGGGCTTCATCAAGATGTCTCTAGGAATCGGAAGCTCATTGGCTTTCTGACCCTCCTCCTAGATCTACCTACAAATCTCACTTCCCTCATCTGATCATCTGAAATTCTACTGGTAGAGTCACATGTGAATAGTTTAATCCTGTTTTTGCTTGTAACTCTAAGTAGAAATAGGAGGTTTGAAGGAGGTTGGGGGGAGGTATTACTGGCACAGAGCAGGGGGTGTCTAAGGCTTAAGTAGAAGGGCAAGACAGCCCTGAAGAGAGGTGGTAATGCCCTAGGGCTGCAGGGGCTGCCATCACATGAGTACAGTTGCTGCATGGGCATGTGGGGGGGCAGGGGCGGTTGCAGGTCAGGAGGTAAGAACCCACGTAAAGAAATGTGGTACACCCTATATTTTCCTCTGCCACAGCCCTCACCTTGGCAGACATTTGCCTCAAAACCAGGCCCACATCCTGTTCCAACAATTTTAGTGTTTCTACCATGTCACGGTCACTCACTAATGACACATGCACAGCCTTGACCTGTGGGGATTCAATGTAGCCCTCAAACCCCGGTGGGAGCTGACCACAGAATGCCTCTTCCCTCTGCTTATCAAGGACAATCCTGAGGGATTTTTTTTTACTCCTCAAAATGTCCTGAGTGGGATTAAGTTCCAGTTGCTCAGTAATGGCTTCAGCAATTCATCTTCTGTTGACTTTCTTCCCTCCCCCAGAACCTATTTCTGCTCCCTAGAATGTCCTTCTAAATAAACTACCAAATAAATAATGTATACACAGTTCCTTACCTGGAACTCAGCTTTCCAGGGAGAACCCAAGATAGGAAAAAAAACAAAAAAACAAACTTTTTGTTTAACATCAATAAATCTTAAGGCCTCTCAAGGCTGGGTCTTTACAGGAAGCCCAACATATAATAACAGCCTCTGTAAGGGAAATTTCAGTTTTTAGCATTTTAAAGATCCATCACAGGCAAGCCAAAACTTGCTCATTTTCCCATGTTTGGGCCCCAAACCATCTCATGGCTACTCTAGACCTCCTTGGATGCCATTCCTGCTCTTTTACAGCTCTTTTAATGTATGGATGTATTTAGCTTCTCTGGCTTAAATACACAGACAAACTCTATTTTGAAGGCAGTCTAAGTCTGCATCATTGAAGACCCCTCAATCTTGCTTAACTCTGGGAGTGGTAGGGGACTGAGGGGTTCCTGACTTCCACCAATGCCTTTGGTCCTTGGTTCTTGGGCAAGAGTTAGGTTGCAAGCTTCCAGGGCATAAGAATAGAGCCTGAGACTGGGGAACATAGCTGTCAATAAAGTCCTAGTCTTAAAACACGAGGACTTGACTGATCCCCAGAGCTCACGTAAAAATGCTCGTGGCTGCACCTGTAATCCCAGTGCTAGGGAGACAGTGGCTTATGTATTCCTGGCACTCACTGGCAAGCCAGCTGAGCCTACTTAGTGAGCTCAAGGCCAATGAAAGACCCTGTTTCAAAGGATATGGATGGTGTTCCTGAGGATGACAGGCAAGATTATCCTCCACATACACGTGCACATATATGATGTGTGAGCACACACACATGCACCCACACAGATGCGTACCCCCCCTACACATACACATACACACACACACACACACACACACAGTAGAACCTGACCTGCAGAGTACCTGGACAGAGTCCATAAGTGTCCTGTAAGGAAGCAACCATAGAGAAAATAGGCATCTTTTGTCCCATAGCTTCCACCAAACAGATAAATCTACCACCCCAAAAGCTGAGAGGCACCCTGCTTTGTTGTCAATGTGTGACCCACTTGCAGCTTATCAGTCTGCTAGGCCACCCCCAGTTGAGATGACTGTTGACTTGCAGGAGATGACCAAGCATCTGCCACCATGAGGTCCTGAGAACACTGGGGAGCAAACTTCTAATGCCTGAGCACTTGTTTGACATTTCCCTGCATTCTTACATTTCCCAACTGCCTTCCTGCCTTCCTCCATCCACACATTCCACAACATGGAAATTAACTGTTCTCTGCCATTCTGCAGCATCGGTATGCACAGCCATGACTGTGGTGTTGCTTTGTTGCGGGTTTAATCAGTGGCTGTACCACCGAAAAAAAAAAAAAAAAAAAAAAAAAACAGACAAAGCCAGCCAGTTGCAGACCCAGCTGTCAGCACGCCCTGACACTGGCATTCAAGTGACTACAAGGGAGCCCAGCCAGGGCCCGGGAAAGCGGCTCTCCCTTTTCTCCTTTTCACAATTGACAGGCTGGGGGAAGGAAATTGTGCTAGGGCTTGGCAGCAGGGCAGGAGGCTCCTTTTAACAGCTTGCCTTCCTGTTTATATGGGGTCTGGCAAAACTGTTAATTTCTCTCACAGAGGTGACAAATGGGAAACCCAGGACCGCCAGGGAACTGCAGCCTAGAAAACAGCCCAGGCTTGACTTGTTGAAGCAAGGCCAGGAGGCTGGAAATGGGCAGGCAGGGGCCTTTGTGGGCTCCCAGGCCCACTGATGAGACATCTGCACTTGGCTGTCCCTCTGGAAAGAAGCACTGAGGCAGTGCTGTGAGCATGCCTCTCCTGCCAGGATGCTCCCACCAAAGTACCCTTCGAGGCAGGTTGTGGAGTCCCCGTGGTACAGAAACTGATTCCGCAAAAGCATCTGCTTAGGGCCTGCAGGATCTTGTCCTCACCAACCATAAGCAAGCAGCCTTGGTCTGGCTCTCAGCTGAAACCATTCTGGGGAACACACCACACTGGGCAGGGCTGACACCCTGACCCCTAGGTAATGGCTCTCCACCAGATACACATGGAAAAAAAACCCATGGAAAGTCAAATCTTGTTGTCATAGGTGGGACCAATGCATTTGTTCTTTTTGAGAAACTTCCAAGTAGTTGTGATGAGCTGGAGGATGAGAGTTGCTGTAAAGGATGAATCCTTGCTGTTATTTTCTAAAATAATTTTTAAAATACTTTATTATTTTATGTGTATGAGTGTATTGCCTGTATGTATGTACGTGCACCTGTGTCATGCAATGCCAACAGAGGTCAGAAGACAGTGTCGGATGTTACAGACAGTTGCTAGCCGCCATGTAGGTGCTGGCAATCAAACCTGGGTCCTCTGTAAGAACAGCCAGTGCTCTTAACTGCTGAACCATCTCTCCAGCCCCTAGTTTCATCACAGTAAATGTTAGATTATTTTAAAAGCTGCTTGGGGGGAGGGGTTGTGCAGCGAATGCAAGGAATGAGATGAGGAGCAAAGAAATTCCCAGTCAGAGCCCCTTGCTAGGCTGGGTGCTCAGGGTCCTCATTTGCCAGGATTGGGAGTGTGGGTTTGGGGAGTCTTCCTCAGATATGGGACTGCAGTGCTAAAATGGGGACAGTCCATTTTCCTACCAGCCTCCAGAATCCCCATAGTTGCCCTTAGCCTGGGTTCCAGGAACCCTGAGCTTCCCACAGGCCAGGGCAGGGGTCTTAGTCCTGCTCAGACACCTGGAGTCTGCCAGTTGTGCTCAGTGTTGGGTTTAATTCCACAAAGGCCCCCCACTGCTGATATCTTACATAGGAATGCTACCAAGCTTCCATGGCCTGGAGAAAGACAAGTATTATGTGTCAGAGAGAGAAGCCACTTCAGCGTGACTGGAAGAGCAGGCCATAGGCTGAACTGAGGGAAAGGGTTTGCAAGCCTGTGGACATAAGACACTCTGCAGACACAGAGCTGTTCTCACCAGATATAGGTCTCATTTAAATATCCCTATGCACACAATTTCCTTATTAAAGGAACTGAAAAAGTAGCTATTTTGGAAGTTTGGGCCATTATAAAAGGAAAAAAGAGTCAGGATTTTCTTTATTCGGTTTCGTGTGGAAGTAAGATGGGGACCTGTGGCCCTCAGGGTTCCTGGAGACTCCAAGTCTGTCAAGAGGCTCCTCCAGAAGCCACCAGTGATGCCCATCCACCTGCTCCACCAACCCCTTCCTGTCCAGAGTATGGCCACCCCCGGTCCCTGTACTGCCCTATGGATTTGTCAGGATCCTTCCCAGACTTGTCTGTGATGCTCCCACCCAGACCCTCTTCTGTGCTTCCTGAAATGGTTGACTCAAGTCTGGACCCCTTTTTCTAAAGCTAGCAGAGTCTATCCCATGCTGCCCAGCCTCCCTCTATGGTCCTCCCTAGATGCCCAGCCTCCCTCTATGGTCCTCCCTAGATGCCCAGCCTCCCTCTATGGTCCTCCTAGATTAGACCCACTAACAGTTTCTTATGCTAATATGTTCTCTGCCCACTGGCTTCAGTCCTTTACTACCTGGTACTGCCATGGTCTGCTCACCTGCTCGCCATCATGTAGCATTAGTAGGACAGATTGGGCCAGACATCTACTCAGCAAAAGATCCCAAAAGTTGCGATGTTCCGTTTCATCCCTTAGTCCCAGCAGCTGCCACAGAGAAGATGGGTGGGGTGGTGTTGGCTCTGCCATGAGGCTTTGGGTGAGTTAGCTGACATGGCTGCTGTCCCTGGTGCTGTGTTGGGGCCATCCCTCCAGAATGTCCAGGGCCATAGACCCTGTGCTGCAGTCACTCCCATGTTCATAGCTTGGCCCCGTGGGGCAGCTGAGCATGTGTCTGGACAGAACCTGGAGTCTGCTACCTGGTTACCTGTGGAAACCTAGCTTTCATTCAGAAAAGGGGGATGATAATAGTACCTAACCTCACTAAGTTACTGAGGGGATCCACTTCTGTTAAAGCAGTCAGTGCCTGGCATATCATAGCGATAGTTATTCTGTCTAACGTCCTGTTAATAGCGAGCTAGGCAAGTCAACTCTAGAGGCCACCTGATTTGTGTGAATCCTGCAGCTTCAAGTTTTCTTGTCTCTGAGTTTGGTTCTTATTGCTAAGAGCCAGCTCTGGCCCAACCACTCCTAAGTTTCCTTCTATGCTGTGCTGTGTTTGTGCCCCAAAGAGGCCACCATGGTCAAATTCTTAAATAAAAATTGGCATCCTGGCTAGGGTTTAGTGGCAGAAAGCTTGCCCGGTATTCACATGGCTCTGGGTTTGATCCTCAGATTGCCACTGTGCTATAGTCTGTGTTTAATGTGTTTAACTGGTTTGAATGTGTTAGTCGTGATACCTCTATGTGCCCTTTCTTGTCAGGGTCTTAACACCAGCAATTCTGTCCTGAGCATTTTCTGTATCTGCCAATGATGTCTATTATTGTTCTTGGCACTTACTGGTTGAGTGACACATTAGAAACTGGGAAAACCCAAACTTAATTAATCACCCCATTGCTCAGTGTCCATGAGAGTGGAAATAGCACTGCGGGGTCCCAGATGGACCTTGGATTTTGATAAATTGGGAGAGGGGAGGGACAACTAGCAGAACTGCCACCCCTAAGCTGTGTCTGCTCAGTGAGGCTTGGGGTAAATGCAAATAGCTTGATTTGGGAGGCAGATGGAGAGGTTCTAACCAGAGACAATAAACAGACACCTTTCTCTCCCTGGGTTTTATTTCCTTAGCGATGCACTGAAATAATGCTGAATCTGGGGTCAGACAGGACAGAAGGAGCTATGCTGCAGAGAAGGCCCCAAGGCTCTGCTGTGGTTCTCCTTGGCCATTCTTCTTTTACCAGAAAGGGAACTGTTTGTGGCATCCCTTCAGTCCCACTGACATTTTAGAGACCTGGTTAGCTTCAGCGCTGATCTTCGGTGCCTGGGGCTTCAGACTGCTCCCCCAGTGTGCCAGGATCCAAAATGCATATAGTGGTTTGGTTTGGTTTTTGAGCAGGGTCTTGCTCAGAGCCCTGGGTATACTAGAACCTCCTATGGAAACTGGGCTAGCCTCGAACTTGTGGCAGCCTTCCTGCCTCTGCCTCCTGAGTCCTGGGATTCCAGGCATACACATACCCGGCCATGCATGTAGGTTAGCATTGTCTGTGCTATCCTTGAAAAGACTGCATGAGTAATAAATAAGCTAACCTATCCTATTTGCCATAAAGAACTCTAAACTCCTCCCACTTTTCTGAACAAAATATCTGCATTTCCACCCACACTCTCAGTTACCTGCTGCCGAGGCTGAAGCCCGGTCAGGCTCTGCTTCAGCACTGATCTTCGGTGCCTGGGGCTTCAGACTGCTCCCCCAGTGTGCCAGGATCCTGGACTCCATGTCCTGATACAGATAAACGCATGTTAATGAGGCCAAGCGTCCCTCCACCAGATGGCTTCAAAGGCTATGGGCTGACTGCAGTCAGTGGCTCTTAGAAAGGAGTCTAGCCTTTAAATGCTTTGCTGCATGTAAGTTGTCAGCAGACAGCAGGGAGCCCAGCCCTCACTCACTACATATGTCATGTTCCAGCCTAAAAGACCCTCCCTTCTCCCCACCACCTGACAAATCCTGTCTTTCCAGATTTAGCCCAAACTCCATGCTCCTCCCACCCACACCCAACTCAGGTCGTCTTTTCCTTTTAATAAATTTACTGAGTACCTACTAAAGTCTAGGAGTGAATTGGGGATGGAGATACCGAAGTAAAATACACAAATCTTATCTGCAAGAGACTCATAGTCTATGAAGTCTCCTCTGACCACTCCAACCTACAAGCACTGAACATCAGGTTCAAATAACTAGCCAGCACAGATCCATACAGACTTGGCCTTCATTAATATCACCCACCACCTAGAGAGGAGTTGACAGAGCCACGAGAGGTCAAGAGCATTGCCTCAAATCACACACTTGACAGCCCTTAAGTTCTCTTGCTGTAATCTGCACTGGTCTTATTTCTGCAGCTGATCACCATGTCCCCAGAAGGGGACCACAAGACGTTAACTACCCCCACTCATGGCTTTCCTGTCAGCACCTTTACACACATGAAGTGTGACTTGCTGTCTACTCTTGGGCCTCTCTCAGCTGCATCAGTTACAGGACCAAGGGCAGGGGCTCTTCCCCTGGCATAGCACAGCAGGGTGGTTTTCCCCCATTGCTCCATGTCACACTCACCCCTTGATATGGCCTCCTCTTGAGAAGCAGCAGCTCTCAAGGAAAGGGGACACACATCCCATTGTTTGCAGACAACTTTTGTTGGCTCCATAGGCTCCGGTCCCCTAAGATGGGTCCTAATGAGAAGCCCTTGGGATGGGAGTGCTTACTTACCTGCAGTCTTCTCGTTCAGAAGAGATTACCTGCTCTCGTTTTTCCAATAAGATTTAGGAGAATAGGGAATAAAGCTGAATCCCCCCAGTTCTCAACAGCGATTTGTGGGTGGCTGTGATCTTGCCAGGTGAACACAGTATGACCGTGCAGGGGTTCCAGGATCCTAACTGTGGCCTGGCCATGGAGGTCACTGAAAACCTTGTATATCAGGGCCTCTGGCCAAGGAGGTGAGGTCTAGGCATCACACAGCCAAAGGCAGCTGGATCTGTAGACAGCACACATTTGGAATGCCACACTCCAGAGTATGTCCACCAGGTGTTTGTCCCTCTTTAGGTGGCCCACCAGGCAGGGCTGGTGAGATGATTTAGAAAGCACAGATTAAGGACTCTGCTGGGGACAGCGAGATTTCAGGAGGCACCTCTGAAGCTTCTTATACCTTTGTTGTTTTGTGGCTATTTAAATGGCTCCTTTAACTATTCCCAGAGCTGACAAAAGTTCCAGTGAGGTGAGAGAGAGACCTCAGGACCTGGGATTTAATCACTGGACTGGAAACACAAAGATCCAAGTGTTTAGGATAGAGAAGACAGTGGTCTCTCACACACAGTAGAGAAGGCAAAGGAAAAGAAACGTGACAGAGAGAAGCAAGCCAAACCACGGGCATCCTTCTAGAGAGCCTACTGAGCTGCTGGCTTGCCTCAAGGGACAGGGAAATGAGAGGACTAGTCCTCAGCAAAGGCCAAGGTCCTGGGCTGAAGCAGGATGGCCTTTCTTGATGCCAGGGAAGGGAGACAGCCTGGCAACCCGAGACACTCTCATTCAGCCAGCAGTCCGCAGGCTGCCTAATGCCCAAGGGCCAGGAGACAACTGTTTCCCAAAACATACAACCTCGGTCAACAGAAAGCCACCTGGGCCTTCTTGCACACTTTCTCTCTTTGGGGACCAGGAATGTGCCAATTTCCAGCCCTCTGTCTCCTCACTTCACTACATATTCTCCAGACTACTGGACCTGACCTCCTGTTACCCGGTAACTGGCAACAAGCAGACTGAGTAACTATTGCCTTTAAGTTTTTATTTTCTTTCAATCGGATTCCCTGGGAACAGCTCCAATGGTGAGGAGAGGAAATACTAATCTGGGGACATCACTGAATGATTCTACTTTCCAAGGCAATCCAAACTCTAGATTTTTAATTGGGTAAAAAAGAAAAATAACTGAAAAGGGTCTTAGTAAGACGTTAAATGAGTCTATGCTTGAAACCAAACAAAAAAGCCCTAGAGAAGTTGGCAACGGCCCCAAGTCACACAGGTGACTCCCAGCCTTGTCTACCATGTCACCACCCCAGTCACCATCCTGGGCCCAATTTAAGGGAAGGGCTTATGTATGAGCCTGACCATGTCTGTTATCCCTGAACCTGAAGCTAGACTCTGCCAGGATCATGGATTCTTCTAAACTAAGATGCCCACATAGCATAAAAAGGAGAAACAAAAAACTTCAATGTGTGTCTGAAATAAGATAAAATGCATTTGCACATTTCCTAGTAAAATGAAGGTGTTGTTTGGCTTGACCCTTGGGCAAACAATGACAGAGGGGAAATGAGGTGGTGCCTTCCATGGCTGGCCCTGACAGGACATAGAGGTGTGCTGACCCATAGTCTACTCAGAGATGATGCACAGGGGCTCCTAGTTTTCCTTGGGTCCTGCTCTAAGGACAACACTTAGCTCTGTCAAATCTCCTACTGCCTCTAGTAAGTCTCCTCCCACTTCCGATGGCTTCTTTCCTTTGTCCTCTAACTGCCACTTAGTGGTACTGGTTCTCTGAGTCAGGCCTGCTGGCTCGCTCATGCCTCAGTAGCTGGGCCATATGGTTCTTGCAGGGTGGGATTCCTCTCTCCAGTTCTCTCTGGGATGCCAGAGTCTATCTGTGACTCTCACCAGTTGTCTCTTGACAGTCCACCTCCCCCAGCACTCACACATACCTAGTTCTATGGACTCTAGGTTAAACATGATGGGCCAAAAACAGCAACAGCCCAAATGAAGGCTCCCATTTGCAATTCTACTGAAAGTTTCTGTGATTTTGTTCATTTGTTTGTGTTTTGTTTTAGATGACAAATGACTGTCTTGAACTTCAGGCTAAACATCAAATGATGATAAAGATGTGGAGTCTCTGCTGATTTAGATGTAGCTGGCCCAGACCCCTGCCATCGAAACTCTGACCGTGAGTGAGCCGGGCCCACATCCAGGGATGTGCTGGCATACCCAACCCTGCCTGTCCACCCCTTCTGAGGTCCAGGCACACCGAGGACCTTCTCTCCACCGAGCCCCGTTCCCAGCCATGGTTTCTCCAAGAGCTATGGAGTGGGGTGGCTGGCTGTTTCTTTAGCATCATGTGGAAGAATGCCAGGGTGAAGCCCACCGAATAGGGTGAGGTGGAAGAAAACTTTCCTAAAGGGAGGAAAGACAATCACTCCAGGCTCCTGCTCATTTGCAATGCCACAGGAAGCCTAGGATCCCTCTCGGTTTGGGGTGCTATTTCCACAAAGGACTCTCTAGCCTCAACCTTCTGAACCAGGCTCTGAGACCAGCACGCTTCTGACACTGAGGGTTCAATTCTTCTAAAAAAGGTGCCAAATCAACAAAGGCTGGCTTCATAAACAGCATCCCTTCTCCAACTAGAAAACAAAGAAGAGAGGTCTTGGCTTAAGCAAGCCCCACACCCTTTTCTGCAGACCCCTGTGGGGAGCTCACCCGTCTCTAGGGTCCAGCTGCCTGGCCCTTACAGACTAGATGAGCCTCTATGAATAATGGGCTTCCTGCCTCACGGTGGAGAAACCCTATGGGTCAGAAAGCCTGGGCTTACCAGGCTTAAGTCACCACAGCCCCAAGCAGCTCTGAAGTCAAAAGACAGAATGCCAATTCCCAACCACAAGCCTGAGAGTTCCGCCAATTCAAACAGGCTAATAATGGACACTCTTGCAATGAGACCAAGCAGAGAAAAGTGGGACAGAACCAAAATTAAAGAAGGCTTCACTGGTACCTGGGCCAGAGGCC
The DNA here is from genome assembly GCF_000622305.1 of Nannospalax galili. Classification (NCBI taxonomy): domain Eukaryota; kingdom Metazoa; phylum Chordata; class Mammalia; order Rodentia; family Spalacidae; genus Nannospalax; species Nannospalax galili. The sequence goes on from NW_008340163.1 coordinate 267,692, forward strand.
ATGCTGCCTCAAAGCAGTCTTGGCCCAACAGCCCCTGAGCCTTCCCAGAAGTATTCTGACAAGGATGTTCCCAAAGACTACGGTGCTTGCAAGTTCACACAGTCATAGAACATGAAGGCAGAAAGGGACGTTCTGTGGGGCTTCAGCAAATAGTCCCGTTTCTTTTCTGGGCCATGGTTGCTTGGTCAGTAAAATGAAAGGAATGCACTTGATCTGTGATCTCAAACCCATGTGCACATGAGCACCACCTGGGGCATGCCACAATGCTGAGCTTGTGACTGCAATGTCTGCAGTGACATCAGAGTAATCCAGGGAGCAGGTGGGAGGGGAATGGATGAGGAACAGTTGATGCCACAACAGGACTAGCCAAGGGTTAACAATGATTTCAGCAGACGATGAGGGTGAGAGGGGTATGGGATAGAGATGGATGACGGGACACTCCATTACTCAGAATAAAGGCTGGGGAGGTAGCTCAGTGCTTGCTGTACAAGCACCAAGACCTGAGTTCAGTTCTCTAAGCCCACATTAAAAAGCCAGCATTGTGCTGCACACTTCTAATTCCAGAGCTTGGTAGGCAGAGGCAGGAGGATCCCTGGGACTCCCTGGCCAGCCAGTCTGGCTGAATTGGCAAGCCCTAGGCCAATGAGAGACCCCATCTGAAGAAAACAAGGTGGATAGCGCCTGAGGAACAATACCCAAGGTTGACCTCTGGCCTTCAGATACAGAGAGAGAGAGAGAGAGAGAGAGAGAGAGAGAGAGAGAGAGAGAATAAAAGTGAAAAACAACAACAAAACAATGATTTCCTAAAAGTAGCTATACCAGGTCTCTCTTGGCATTTTTTACAAAGGAATCCCCAGGTGACTAATTTACAGCCAGGCCTGAGAACCCTGACAAGGTGCTCTTGTGGGTCCCACACGAAGCAGAGCAATGAGCCACCAGCACCTTCCACTAAACATAGCAAGTCACCTTTAGCTCCTGCTGACTTCCCTTTCGCTGTCACCCTTCCTTTCAGAGGAAGATGGATGGGGGGAGCCCATCAGCTGCAGTAGGGTGGGGAAGCTGTCCGACTTTATCCCAGTTGTCCTTCGGCTCTATTCTGTGCTCAGTAGTGAACCCTGGAACCAGCTGCTTCCACAGACACACTCGGGGCCACGTGGGTCAGGACAGGGAGGGAGGGGATCTGTACCTCCAGGTGCATCAGGAAGCTCCAGGGGGACCATCCCTTCACCCTTACAATGAATCTGAATTTGAACCTCACTTTCTGTTTCCTCTTGGGGTCAAGTACTCAAGCCTTCCTACTCCCTGCAACAGCAAGACCATTCACCATGCATTTATTTACCAAGGGTGTTCCTGGACTGCTTTCCAGTGTCTGGTTCTCCCTGGTACATTTCAGCACCTGGAACCAGCAGGGAGTAGCACATTCAGCCAGGACAGCCGCCCCAGAAGATCAGCCTCCCAAGGCCCCTCAGACCTTCCTGCTTTCCCCTCTTGATCCCAGAATGCTGTCCTGCCTGCTGCTTCCCACGGTAGTTAGCATCCCAAACTCCTAGAAAATGTTCGGGAACGATCCTTTTTCTCAGATTTTTTGCCTTTTAAAATAATTTTTATTTTATGCATACGAGTGTTTTGCCTGTATGTATGCAAATGCGCCATGTGCATATAGTGCCTACAGAAGCCAGAAGACGGCATCAGAATTCCCTGGAATTGGAGTTACAGTTGTTAGCCACATTATGGATTCTAGAAACTGAACGTGAGTCCTCTGTAAGAGTAGTGAGTGCTCTTAACCACTGAGCCTCCTCTCCAGCCCCTGTTCTATTTTCTTTTATGTGTATGTGGGTATGCTTTCATGACTGTTTGTACACCATGTGTGTGCGGGAGGCACAGAGGCAGGGGATGAAATTGGAGTTATAGACTATATTTTTTATATGTATGAGTGTATTGCCTGTATGTAAGTGCATCCCTGTCATGCAATGCCCATGGAGATCAGAAGGGGGTGTCAAATTTCCCTGGAACTGGAGTTAGGACAGTTGTTAGCTGCCCTGTGGGTGCTGGGAATCAAACCTGAGTCCTCTGCAACAGTAGTGTCTCCCAAACTGCCTGTTTCCTCCAAGGAGTGGGGCCTGCTGTGGAGAATTGACTGTGGAGGGTTTTTTTTCTGCGCCATCCTGTGACAGAAGCCAGGAGGCACCAGGAACCCACCACAGTGAGGGAGGCATGGGGGATGAATGCCATGACGGGCATGAAGAGAAAGATGGCCCCGGCATCTCACCCCAGTGGACCAAGAGAGGGCATTTACCAACCTGGAGCGACACTGCTGGCCCAAGATGCATGGGCGAAAGTTAACGGAGACAATGGGAAGGCCAGGGGAGCAGTCTGGATTGGCCCTCTCTGAGCCAGCATCGACAAGAGTGCTTGTCTCTTTGTAAGTTCCCCCATTAACCCCCTCCCTACCCAAGGGCATAAACCATAATAAATTCACATAAAAATATATTATATGGTTTGTCTGATCACACAAGAGACCCTGAGAGAACTCTGGTGACAAGTGGCCAGTGATTATAATCACTGAGGCATCTCTCCAGCCCTACAGACTGATTATTATAAGGTTCCATGTGGATGTTGGGAACTGAACCTAGGTCCTCTTTAGGAACAGTAAATGCTCTTAACCACTGAGCCATCTCTCCAGCCCCAGGTCCTTTGTCCTTAGGTGCTACGACCAACTGACACTTCACACAGGCAAGTCTTGTGTTCCATCTGCATCTGAAGCTCTCTGTTCTTCAGGCCACTCCTGCCTCATTTCCCATGACCACTTGGTGCTGCTAAACTGCCAGAGGGCAGCCTGGTGGCTGGGAGGACTGAAGAGGCTGTAGGAGGAGGCAGAATCAAAAGAATATCTTTTTTCCTTTCTCCCAGCCCACAAGGACAGAGCGGAGGAGTAGAGTCTGGGAGGCCTAGCCCTAGACACACCCAAGTCTGTGAACAGGGGAGGATGCTAGGAAGATCTCCACTGAGAATTGGGAGGTCAGAATCAGCAGAAGTGAAAGTTCATTTCACAGGTGGGGAGGCTGATAGCTTCCAGGCTTTATTGATTATAATCAGGCCCTCCAGTGCCAAGTAGGATTGAGTGAAGGGATTCAGAGGAGTCTGTTTGAGCTCACTGGCAGGAAGCATAGCCTGGAGGGGCCTTTTCTGCTCCAGTGCATCCCTTCATTACTAGCATCTATGTGCCTCTAAAGACACGCTTAGCCATAATTCAACAAGTATTTACTGAGCAACTGAGCAAAACCAGGGTCCCTTTGGTCTATCGGGGAGAGGGGTGGCTTAGTAGCTTGGTGGGGTTTTTTTCTTTCTGGCTAGGCTTCCTCAAGACCTGAGGTTGAGGTCAGACTAAGCTAGAATGAGAAGCCAAAGAGACAAACACTGGCTGACATTCTGCACACACCACAGACAATTAGCAATCTGCTCAGAAGTCCCGCAGGGCAGGAACTGGGGTCCTGGGACGTTGCTTTCAGAGCTCTTCCTCTGCTGACATCGTGTTTGCTCATATTTTGATATAGAGCAGAAAGTGGACTTGCTTGAGACTCTCATGACAGCAGAGAGAGGTTAGGGACAGTCGAGAGTGGTGCGGGTGACTGTGAGGATGCACACAGGGCTGGGGACAGGTAGCTGGACCTGTGGGAGCGTGGCGCTGGGTAGAGGAGAGGATCAGATAGTTCAGAAGGAAGCCTCATCTGAAAACAGAAAAAGCCTCTGGAAGCCAGTTGCAGAGTTAGGTTCCAACTCCTGGAGTTTCTCTCCTATGGCAACTATCACTCATTACCTGGCTGCCAGGGCCAAATGCCCAGCATCTGGGCTCTGAACGTCTACAGTCAGGGGAAAGGGAACCTGTACAAGAGCAGTGCTGGGGGGCCTGGCTAGTGCTGCCCTGGGGGTCATCCTGGCCTCTCGTTAGAGTTCAGGCATTACAGACAGTGCCAAAGGCTCTACCTATCCAGCCCTAGCCCTCGCTGGACACGAAATAAGAGCACAGGACTGGCTCCAAGGTTTGTGGTTTGAGAGCTAATCAGAGGGTAGGTCCCACCCACATCTACTGAAGAGATCAGGTTGAGGAATTCTGGAATGAGGCTCATGAACGCCTTTGCTAATACCCCAGATGATTCTGGGCTGCCCTCTGTTCTGGGCCACACACACACACACACGTGGCAAAGCGGCTGGGTGACAGTAAATCATGCTGTCTTCTTGGTCACAAACGTCCTGCTCATCTGCATCTCCACTATCTGGGCCTGGCCTGCTCACCTCAACTCCCAATCAGACCAGGCTCTTCCGAACACATCTGTGCAACACAGAGCAAAGTTTAGGGCCTGCATCCTGGAAACACTTGGTTTTCCGCCAGATCCCATGAGTTCAACAAGCTCAAGAGACCTAACAGGAATCCAAGAAGCTAGACAGACACCCAAGCACCCAGTTCCTCTGGGGAAGTCACACATGTCAATTTGACTCTGAATCTCAGTGGGGCCCACTGTGTGGGGCCTTTTTGCCTGTTCTCTACCACCAAAGCCCCCCTCTTTCCAGGCATCCTTCCTCCTCTGCTACCTTACCAGCCATCTTCATGCTCATCTTCTGCACTGGCAAACACAGGGGCTGCCTGGTCTTTGTTCTACAAAGTGCCTGGAACATAACAGGTTCAAAAGGTTTAAAAATTGTGTGGCTAATTGTTTCTTATAAACCGCCGATATTATACATTACTGACTGCTGGAGGCCATTGATGATTCTGTAAATAACATCACGATATTTTCCAGCAATAATAAACTATTCACAAACAAGTATTGGGCGATATCTAAAGAACCCCAAAGATGAAACACACATAGTAAGAATGATGTGCTGGAGAGCTTTAGTTGTCAACTTGACATACCTGGATAGAGGAAGCCTCAGCTGGGAATTCTGTCCATTGACTGGCCTGTGGCCATGTCTGTAGGGTATTTTCTTGATTTTTGAGTCATGGGAGGTGGGGGGCAGCTCACTGTGGGCAGTGCCACCCCTGGGCAGGTTGTTATGTATTATATGCCATTAATCCCAGCACTTGGGAGTCAGAGTCAGGCAGATCTCTGTGGGTTCAAGGCCAGCCTGGTCTACATAACAAGGTCCAGTTCAGCTAGGGCTACAGGGAGACCTTGTCTCAAAAAGACCAAAAAAAAAAAAAAAAAAAAAAAAAAAAAAAAAAAGCAGGAGGAACAAGTCAGTAAGCAGTGTTCCTCCATGGCCTATGCTTCAGCTCCTGCCTCTGCCTCCAGGTTCCTGCTCTGAGTTACTGACTTGAGCTCCCTGATGAACTGTGATCCAAGAGATGTAAGCCAAATAAACCCTTTCCTCCCCAAGTTGGTACTGGTCAGAGTATTTTGTCACAGCATTGGAGAAACAAACTAGAAAAAATAGGAAATTCTTACCAGCATCCACTTTTCCCCTAAGCTTCCAATTGAGTGAGTCGTATTCTACCTTATACACAGACATAAATGGAACTATTCTTTTGGTAAGCAGGGAAGGAAAGACATACAAGGTCCCAATATTTGTGTGCACAGTTGGCAATCACTATGGGAGCATGACCTAAGAAAAAGAGTCCCCATAAGGATCTGTACACCTCACCAGAGAGACAGCCAGGAGCCTTGATGAAGGAGTGCTGGTGGAAGATAGACTCACACCTGGGTCTGAGGCAGCCCATTCCAAAAGGACTTTACCTCAAGATAGCCCTGTTTATGGAAAATGACTGAGGAAACACGGAACCTTCAGGTTCACAATACTCATCCTTGGGCCCATCTGATAGGCTTCCATCAACTTCTTATGGGTAAGGTAGATGAAAATAGAAGATACAGGGGCTGGAGAGATGGCCCAGCAGTTAAGAGCACTGACTACTCTTGCAGGACCTGGGTTCCATTCCCAGCACCTACATGGTAGGTAACAACCATCCATAACTCCAGTTCCAGAGGATCCAACGCCCTCTTCTGACCTACTTGGGCATTGCACAACAGGGGTGCACCTACCAAATGCAAGCATTATGCTCATACACATAAAATAAAAATAAAATATTTTTTAAATTAAATTAAGCATTGCAGTTTATTTTCTAAAATTAGTGTTGACATTGTTAGACGTAATGGAAAATGTCAGCTCTAGCTTGCTTTGTTACAAATGTCTTTTATTACCAAAGCCTGGAACATAAACTAAAAGTCAATGCTGGCATTACACAGTTGGTCAAGAAACATGGTCAGCAGCAGCTGCAGCCTCACTTAGATGCAGCCACTGGAACCCAGGCCAACTAAGACGGGACACCCTGACTGTGTCACTTTGACTTGACCCATGTCACCACAAGGAAATTCCAAAGAAACCCTGGAGATACAAACTGATGTAGATTTCAGACAAACAGTAAGGGGCCAACCACCCAGGGTCTGACTGAGACCATGTAGGTCTCAGAATGTTTCTGCTGCTGGGGCAGATGCCGTACAGAGCTAGGGTGCTGGAGCAGCCCCAAGCCAAGGTGGAAGTGAGCCTGTCCCCAAACAGCAGAGATGCTACCTGTTACAAAACCACTATTCTTGGTACCTGTGGCATTCTCCAAGGGAGAACTCTCCAACTATCATAAAGATTTTCAATCAGAAATTCTTCAAGGAAGAAAAACAAGTGACACCCCTCACAACACTCTGAAAAACAAACCTCCAGATGGTCATACACAAGTGTTATATCACTTGCTTATCTCCAACTGTGAATCTCCTTTAAAGACAGGGTCTGAGTTTAGGTCAAAACCAGAGTTCCATACTGGCATTTGGTTAGGAAGGACGGGAGTGGAAGAGAAGTTAATGGGGCTTAAGTCTTAATCACTGGCTTTGCCCAGAGTCCAGTAGCCAAGCCTCACTGCAGCCAAGCTGTGTGGAATGCCAAGATAGGCCCAGCCCGGCCTACCGCACCCAGGTGGACCCCACCCCCACCCCACCTGCTGGACGTACTAGCTCTTGCACCTGGAGCCAGGGGACTTTGGAATGGAGCCAACTTTGGCCAGGAATCAGGGATGATCAGCGAAAAGTTCGTTCCAGATGTAACAGTCTCTCCTAGAAGGAAGTCCTCTGAGTTTTCAGTGCACAAAGGAACGGATGCCTCTGACCCTCGCCCGCTCCGTCACACCCACGCGCACACCCTCGGGCCTTCCTGGGCTAGGCCAGCTCTCCGTGTACGCACGCCCAGGCTCTGAGGTCAGAGCGAAGCGAGCCCAGAGAGCAGTGAAGACACAGACTGTGTTTAGGAAAAGCAGCAAAGCAGCAGCAGAGGTGCCGGGGACGCCGGGAGCCGCCCACCGCAGCCCGGCCATCCTTTGCGCGGGGATACTGGCCCCTGCTGGCCGCGTGCGAGAGCGCAGCCTGGCCGACTGCGGCCTCGCGGGTGTAGACGGGTGAGCACCCGGCAGGAGATACCCGGGAAGTAGGAAGGAGCTGAGCTCCCGGCGCTGCAAGCAGCCCCAGACCCCGCGCGGAGGCAGAGGCCAGGACCGGGCTGCCCACCCCCCCCCCAGGTCCTCCTGTTGCTAGGAAAGAGTAGAGCATCCCCCAGGGCGTCAGGAGTCGCTAGGCACCAGCCAACTCCAAGCCTGAGCCCTCAGGTCACACTCAGTTGACCGGCAGTGGTTGGCTGTAGTCAGCTGAAAACGCCCCAGAGATACCCAGGGCGGTAGTCAGCTGAAAACGCCCCAGAGATACCCAGGGCGGAATGCCGGGAACGTGTGGAGTTCCCTTAAATGGCCAGAGACTCTAGAGGTGTCATTAGGTGAAGCACTTTAGGCCCGGGGAGATTAGCCTGGATTATTCAAACGGGCACGTGTAGTCACGTGTGTCATCAAAGGGAGGCAGGCGCAGCACAATTTCACTACAGGAGCAAGCCAGGGGGTCTCGCGGGAGAATGGAGGCTGTTGACATTGATTTGAATCCAATAAAACTGATTGCAGACTTGTAATCTCCAGAACCTGAGGATAAATGTGTGATCTCTTAAGTCTGTAGCTTAAAAACAACAACAGGGGCTGGAGAAATGACTCAGGGGTTAAGTAAGAGCACTGGCTGCTCTTTCAGAGGACCTTGGTTCGATTCCCAGCACCCACATGGCAGATAACAGCCATCCCCACCTCCAGTTCCAGGGGACTCTGAGGCCTTCTTCTATCCTCCAAGGGCATTCCACAGGTGCATCTATTTACATGCAGGCAATACACTCATACACAAAAAATAGAAATAATAAATAAAATATTAACAACAAAAAAACCCAAAGAGACAAAAACAAAGAGCCCCAGTAGAGAACCGATAGGTGACTTTCTACTCTCAAACTCTTGCTCTCGGTACTTGGGTTAGTACAGAACAAGACAGACCCTATCTCCATCTCCAGGGAAGGTTTTTGGTTTTTGCTCTGTTGTTTTGTTTTGCCTCCTCCCGTATTTTAAACACTGGCACATACAGGTTGTGCAGAAGATGTGTGAACATAGAAGATTAGTCTGACGGAAATGCGAAATAAAAGCACAGGGAGATTCCACACCTGCCAGAACAGCCAGAAGGAAACAGGAAGACAGAAACATCACTGGTTGGATGTAGAGCGTGGAGTAAGTTCTCAGATGCTATGGTAGGGAGAGGACAACCAGACAACCATCTTGGAAAGTAGGTTGGCAGTCTCTTTAAAAGTTAAGAATAGGGGCTGGAGAGATGGCTCAGTGGTCAAGAGCACTGGCTGCTCTTGCAGAGGACCCAGGTTTGATTCCCAGCTTCCACATGGTGGCTAACAACCATCCCTAACCTCAAGTTCCAAGTGATCCAACACCTTCTTCTGATCTCTGTGGGGACTGCACAGCATGAGTGCACTTACATACATGCAGGTGTACTCATACATATTAAAAAATAATAAAATATTTAAAATATTTTTAAATATTATTTTTAAAATAATAAAATATTTTAAATTATTTT